>NC_091469.1:217899237-218199237 GCF_036971445.1 Narcine bancroftii | reverse complement strand
GCATCTAAAAGAAGTTAAGGGTAACCAACGTTTCGGGCCATCAAAGTTTAACTGTTTTGACTTGTTAGTTGTTTTGCTCCTGGCTTAAATATTTGACTTGTCCTCACCCCAAACTGTCTCTCCTGATGTTTTTGTTTCCACAGAAAATCCTTTTTCAACAGAGACAACATGTACTGGCTTCCCCCTACAGTCCAAATAAAATGTCATTTGTGTCTTTATAAGCAACACCTTAAAGATCTCTCGAGGTCACTTTTAAAATTTGAGTTAATCTTCTCTCACCCAAACCAATGAGCAGGATCATGATTTTTAAATGACGACTAGGAATCGTAGTCATGGCATTTATAAAGCATATCGTTGCACAAAAGAATGAATCCAGAAAGTCTGGTCTTTCTACAGTGGACAATGATCTTTCAACTTTCTGTTGGTTACCATCCATCAATTCTTTTGAGCAGAATCTTTTGTGCATAGAAGTATATTTACTCCATGCTCACCAGAGTGTTGCCATTGACTGGCAAAAGGCAGCTTAAGGACATTCTCAGAGACAGAGAAAATGTTGAACTAAGAGTGTCCTTTATTTAACTATATGATTTTAATTAAACAGATTAACATAATCATACAATCTTTTGTGGGACCAGTCAGAAATAATTCATCCCTCGCCTCGTGTACTTGTCAGCAGTTATGATTCCAGTCACTGGATTTTAGGCTCAGAAGTGTTCAGACTCAACGTATGAAGGTTTTTAATCCTGCCATCTGTTATCTGTCTGCGAAATAAGCAAATTGAAAGGATCTTGGATAGACAGTTAGGAATTCCCCACATTTTGAAAGGTAAAGGAAGATTGTTTAAAAAAATGATAGCAAGGGAACATGAATATTCCCTATAATTTTTCTGAATGATTGTGTGTTTCCAATCTGCTTTGAAAATGCTCTACGAAATTAGCATTTCAACCAGCCAATTTGAGTCCATGTATTGAAGTAATCTGGTTTGCAATTTGTCATTCTCCGCTTGGCATGCAGCTGTATAGACTATGCATAATCCCTTGAGGACAAACTTCTTTTCAGCAATTGTAATTGTTACTTCTTCTAAATAGCTAATCAGCAAGAGGCTCCACAGCCAGCTGACCAATAACTGCAATATTTGAATTCAAGCTCAATTGAAAAAAATTCAGTTTGAATTGAAAGTGTCAGAAAAGGATAAAACTTAAAAATCTTCTTGCTTTATTTACATCTGCTTTCTTAATTACGACACCGTCTGTTTTTAAAGTGCAAACAGCATGCAATGAAGCACAATTTTGGAGTCTTTTTGGAGACAACTATATAAATCCACTACATTGAAAGCCACATTTTTATAAAGAAAAAAATGCCCCTCTCAATCTTAGATGTCCCAAAAAAACTTTGAAACTAGTGCAACATTTTTGAAGTGAAGCCATTGCTTAAATGCTGAAGTGAAACACGAAACCAGGTGGACAAGTGTCACAAAAGACTCTTGAAAATTTTTACAGGTGGAGAGAATTCTGACTGGTTGCATCATTTATGGTTTTTAGACCACAGGCATGTAACGGCACAATCGAGAAATTTTGTCACTGCACGGGCAGTCTGAAAAGGAATACGCAAGAATTTGGAGTCATTTCCTGCACCGTGATTTATCCTGCAGGACCCCCTACAACTTTTTGGAGGAAGCCTGCAGTGTAAATTTGTTGCCAATCATCCACTCTACTGCACGTCCAACCACTGGGACTGTTGCACTCAGGTACTTGCAGTCTGAAAAGGTGCCCAATGTGAACATCTACACGGGCAGTAATTACGTCAATTTTTTTCCGCAGTTTTCCTCACATTGCAGACTGAAAACCATAACTGTCTGAAATGGAGGTGTCAATGCACAGGACAGGAATAATCTCGGCAGCTGCCATCATGGGTATCAATCTTCACTCCATATCTTGAAGAGGTGGTACCCCAAGAAAGCAGCACCTGTCATCAAGGACTCTCACCACCTAGGTCATACCCTTCTCTCACTAGGCTTCTTTAGGTGCATTCTCCGCCAAGAATGTGCCTGCAGAAGCGGATTCAGACCTGTGGAATGGTTGTTCAGGTGGGGCTTGATCCATTCAGGACACCTGTTAGACAGCCAGCCAGGTGTTGTCCTGTCCCCTTACACTCCTGCAGGTACAAAGATTGCCCCCTGCAGTAGGCCGGTGGTGTACCACCACACAGATGTTGTGGGCAAATGGGCCATTCCTCTGCTGTACTGTTCTTTGTTTTAGATGTTCACTATATCTGGTGTTTGCATTTCCCTCTGACAAACTCCCTGGGTTTTTATTTGCCACCCTGATGTCTTTTGCTAACTGGTTCATGTGTAAATTCTTTTGCACTACTGAGACTTGTGTGGTTATATATTTCTCCCGATGCCTCTGCTAGTTCAAACTCTCTGCTGGTCTGATCCCTCTCTGAGCACTCAAGGTTTGGTGTAGCTATGGGCAGATTATCAATAAACATTTGGTGCTCGGTGTCTGCATTGGAAAGCAACAAATTAATCTGTCCCTCATAAGTGGGATCAGTATGGGGACAGTCTGCGCCGGCCACCCCAACCCCTACAGCCCGCGCTGGCTGCCCCAACCCCTACAGCTTGCCCCAGCGTTGACAGCCTGCGCCAGCCGCCCCAGCTCTGACAGCCCGCCTCCCCAACCCTGACAGCCCAAAGGGACAGGAGCCGGATTGCGCTCCGAGGCGCCTCCCATGAAGCTGTCCCTTTCAGATGGCCTGCGCTGTGCTTTTATACACTTATGAGTGGTGCCAGAAGGACTAGAATGATGAAGATTGCTCCCTTCTTCAAAAGAGAAAGTTAAGAATAACCCCAGCAACTACAGAACAGCCTGTTTAACCTCAGTGGTGGAAAAGCATTGAAAACATTCACCCATGATAGGATAAAGTCACCAGGAAAAAAAAAGTTTTTCTCAGGGCAAATAGTCTTCAGTCAATCTGCTGAAGATTTAAGCTGAGGTATCAAGAGACAGGTTAATGCAGTCAGTGTTGTGTGCATGGGCTTCAAGAAGGTCACCGATAAGATTCTGTGTAACAGGCTCAACAGCAGAGTTGAAGCATTTGCAATAAAAATATATGGCTAAGAAAAAGATAAATAAATAATAATAAAACAAATAAATAAATAAATAGAAAGATAATTAGAAGTTAAACAGAACCACCGTGATTGAAGTAAAAGCACAATACTGGAAAAAAACTTAGCAAGCTGCCGGTAAAGGTTCACAGGCTGCTACAATTACAGCAAGTGAAAGACAGAGAGGTTCATGGAAAGGAATGGTTTGGAGGGATATGGGCCAATTGCAGGCAAATGGGACTAGCTTAGAAAGTCACCTTAGTTGGTACGGACGAGAAGGATTTGTTACCTGTTGTATAACCAATGATAAAAAAAAGAACAATACCACGATACAAAATAAAAAAGTTGTTCAATACTAACTTTTACTTTTGACTACGGACAACAGAGTACAGGGATGGTCCTGTACTCAAATGACCAAAGCATTTGTTTCTTTCAGTGGAATTCATACCCCTCAAAAATTATTTCTGGACACACCACAGTTTCCTATCCAATCTCAGGGTTTGAACTGCTTTATCTTTGCTTCAAATAATGAAATCTTGTCTCAGAGCTTCACAAGGTCTCTTGCAACCTTGCGCTTCTACTGTTTTAGTGGGAAGTTTGCCTCATTCTCTGTGCCACAATATTTCATCCTTCCTTGCATTTTGCCGAATGTGGTAAGACCATTTTTTTCCTATATTGCAGTGCACGTTTGTGTCAATCATTTGAGAAAGCTGCAAGCCTGCATTCTCAGGGATGCACTGAGACTTGGTGTAATTAGCACAAAGGCTCTATGGGGAAAGACCAGATATTAACGTCCTCCAGCATTGCACGCCGAAGGGCTTTGTGAAAACCACTTGGACATCCCCAAAGGAATGTATATGAAAGAAAAATTATCATTATGATTATCTAATACAAAATTAGTCAGCAAAGGGAATATTTTGAATATCCTATTCTTTTATACATGTTAATTCAATGAAGAATATCCAATTTTAAAAGAAAACAAATGAATTACAAACAGCAAAAGTTATCTGGACATAAAAATCCAATGCTGGAGAAATTCAGCAGGTCAAACAGTGTACTTTATATAGCCAAGATAAAGATGCATAATGAACGTTTCAGGGTTAGACAAAATGTGGGCTGGTGCCCAAACAAAATGGTGGTGGCAGAAGGGGCAGGGTGATAAGGCAGGGAGAGAACACCAGCAAACAAGTGGAGGGGGGATTGCTCTGTGAATGGAGAGGGAAGAGGGTGGAGAGCTGGAAGAAGAAAGACAGGGATGGAGAAGAAAGGGGAGTTGGCTCACAGAAACTGGAGAAGTCGACAGAAATGCTATCTGCAAGACAGAAGATTAGTTCCTCCTCCTCCAATTTACGGGTGGTCTTAGTTTGACTGTACATGTAGCCATGGACAGACTCGTCGGCGAGGGAGTGGGGTGCAGAATTGAAATAGTTGGCCACAGAGAGATCCCTGCCACCGAAGCAACAGAGCAAAGGTGCTTGACAAAATGATCTCCCAGTCTGTGTCCAGTCTCTCCGATGTGGAAAAGGTCACAATGGGAGCACCAGATGCAGTAGAACACTCCTGTGGATGTACAAGTGAAGTGCTGCTTCACTTGGAAGGACTGTTTAGGGCCCCGAATAATGGTGAGGGAGGAGGGGAGGGCACAAATATGGTACTTCCTATAGCCACAGGGGATGGTGCCAAGGGGGAGATCATTAGGAAGGGATGAGAGAGTCACGGAGGGAGTGGTCCCCACAAAAGGCGGAGAGGAGAGAGGAAGATGTGTCTGGTGGTGGGATCATGTCATACGTAGCATAAATCAAGGAGGATAACGTGTTGAATATGGAGGTTGGTGGGGTGATAGGTGAGGACAAGGGGAATCCAATATTTGTGGCATCTGGGAGCAGAGGAGTCCAGGGTAGAGGAGCAGGAAATGGGGGAGATGCGGGTGAGGGCTGAGTTGAAAGTGGGTGGAGGGGTAGCCACGTTTTTGGAAGAAGGAAGACATTGTGAAAAATTTGTACTGGAAGGCCTGATCTTGGGAACAGATATGACAGAGACAGAGAAATTGAGAGAAAGGAATAGAATCCTGGTTGTGAAGAAGTGTAGTCAAAGTTGTGGGAATTGGTGATTTTGTAAAATGTCTGTAGAAAGCACAATCAAGATAGGGGAGAAGGTCACCGGGGAATTACCAATTGAATTTGAGGTCGGGATGAAATTTGGCAGCAAAGTGATTTAAACTGACGAGCTTATCACAGATGCATGAGGCAGCCCTGATGTAATCATCAATATAGCAGAGGAAGAGTTGAGGAGCCTTGCCTGTGTAGGCTTGCAGCATGGATTGCTCCACAAAGCTGACAACAAGTGGGCATCGCTGGAGACCATATGGCTACCCATGGCTACTCCTTTGATTTGGAGGAAATGTTGAATCAAAGGAGACATTATGAAGAGTGAGAACAATATCTGCCAGGTAGAGGAGGGTGATGGTGAAGGGTGAATGGATAAAACTCTTGTCAAGAAAGAAACAAAGGAAATATAAGTGCAGGGAGTAGTACTACAGCAATGAAATAGTACAGAGTTTAGAGAAAAGTAGCGAGGATAAAGAAAAAGAGACATTTATAAAAGAAATTCAAGAGTATCATCTTTGCTACTGTGGTATCCATTCAAGAACCACAACACCATAGAACACCACAGCACAGAAACAGGCCCCTTCAGCCCTTCCAGACTATGCTGAACTATTATTTTTGATAGTCTCACTGACCTGCACCCAGTCCATAGCCCTCCATATCACTCCCATCCACGTATCTGTCCAAATTCTTCTGAAATGTTAAAAATTGAACTCTTCAGCTGCCAGCTCATTCCACACTCCCACCGCTCTTCATGAAGAAGTTCCCCCTAAATTTTCCCCTATCACTCTTAACTCATGTCCTCCGGTTTGAATCTCACCTAGTCTCAGTGAAAAAGGCCTATCTAGATTTTAGACCTCTATCAAATCTCCCCTCATTCTTCTACACTCTAGGGATAAAATCCTAAACTCTTTAATATTTCCCTGTAACTCAGATCCTGAAGACTAGGCAACATCCTAGTAAATCTTCTCTCCACGCTTTTTACCTTATTGATATCTTTCCTGCAGTTAGGTAACCAAAAGCTGCACACAATACTCCAAATTTGGCCTCGCCAATGTCTTATACAACTTTATCATAAAATCCCAACTCCTGTACTCAATACTTTGATTTGTGAAGACCAATATGCCAAAACCTCACTGTAGAACCTTATCTCCATGTGATGCCACTTTCTATCTGTATTCCCAGATCCTTCTGTTCTACCATACCCCTCAGTGCCCCACAAGTTACTGTGTATGTCCTTTATTGGTATGTCCTTCCAAAATGCAACACCTCACACTTGTCTGCATTAAATTCCATTAGCTATTTATCAGACCAGTTTTCCCGATGGCTCAGATTCCTCTGCAAGCTTTGAACTTCGTTGTCATTTATCTTAGTGTCATTTGCAAATTTTCTGATCCAGTTTACCACATCATCATCCAGATCATTGATATAGATGACAAACAACAATGGTTTCAGATCCCTGAGGCACACCACCAGTCACAGGCCTCCAGTTTGAGAAGCAATCATCCATCACTACTCTCTGGCTTCTCCTGTCCAGCCATTGTCGAATCCAGTTCACTACTTCACCATGAATACTGAGCATCAGAACCTTCCTGACTAATTTTCCATGTGGTGCTTTGTGAAAGGCCTTACTAAGGTCCATGTAGACAACATCCACAGGCTTTTCTTCATCAATGTTCCTGGTTAACCTCCTCAAAAAACCCTTAAAGATTGGTTAAACATGACCTATCATGCACAAAGCCATGTTGATTTTCCTTAATCATTTCCTGGCTATCCAAATAATTGCATATCCTGTCTCTTAAAACACCTTCCAATAATTTACCGAGTACTGACCTCAGGCTCACTGGCCTACCATTTCCAAGGTTACTTTTGGAACCATTTTTAAATAATGAACAACGTTCATTAAATAATGGAACAACCCTCCAATCCTCTGGCACCTCACCCGTAGCTAAAGACATTTTAAATATTTCTGCCAGAGCCCCTGCAATTTCTACACTAGCCTCCTTCAATGTCCAAGTGAATATCTTGTCGGGTCCTGGGGATTTATCCACCCTTATTTGCTTTAAGTCAGTAAGCACTTGCTCCTCTTTAATCGGTATAGGTTCCATGACCTCACTGCTTGTTTTCCTAACTTCTCACGACTCGGTTCCCATTTCCCAAGTGAATACTGATGAAATAAATACAATTAAGATCTTCCCACTTCTTATTTGGCTCCATACAAAGCTGACCACTCTGATCTTCAAGGAGATCAATTTTATCCTTTAAGAGAACAGATTTAACAATTTGGCTTCAGGATTTGAAGTGACTGAAACTAGCAGCAAGCTTTGAACCTCATGTTCCTTTTACTTAATACATTTGCAGAATCAACACAGAAGCCATGTGCAAAGACCATTTGACCAACTTCTTAAAAAGACAGTGCATCGTTTGTTCAGGAGTCCATTTTAAGGAAGCAGGACAAGAGGAAACAGCTCTTGACCTCCTTTGTAAGAATTCTTAATAAGAATCTCGCTTGGCCTCATTGTGTGGTTATAGACAGATTGTCAGATTTCCTCTTTTTTACTTAGAGAGGGATGAGAAACCACTTCGACTGACTTATGAAAAGGGTTTTAAAGTTGCAGAAGAAATACTGCACTCTACTGACTCAAAAAAAGGGTTTTATAGTTGCAAAGAAATACTGCACTTTGCCTCGACTGACCCACAGAAAGGGTTCTAATTGCAGAAGAAGGCACTTGTCTGAAAAGGACATTTCTCTGAAACACCTCAAAAAGGGTTTCATGAGTAATCACATTCTGTCACCACCCCTCCCCCCCCCCCCCCACACCCCGGTCTCTTTTACCCACTTCAGGAACTGCTAACTCCATCTTAAAGTTTGTGTGTCTCATCATCCTAAGGCCTGCGTGCCTGACCCATCCAAAGCCTGCATGTCTCATCCACTTAAGGCCTGGGTGTCTCACCATCCGAAGGCCTGTGTGTGTGTCTCAACCATCTTAAAGCTTGTGTGATGCATCAATTTCAAACCCAGATGCCATCAATGAATTTCTGAAACTGAACTTTGAACTGCCTTCTGAGAATTGAGCCTTGAGCTGTTGTTGCTTGGGGTAGTCCACACACACCAATAAATTAGAGTTTAACTTAGATAATTGTATATAAATTTAGTTAAATTTAGATAAATTAGTTAAATTAGAGTAGGTGTTATATGATATTTGATTAATAACTAAAAATATTATTTTAAATATAACAAAATGGTTTTGCTCTTAATATACCTGTAGAAACCCTTAGAATTTTCCTTCACATTGTCTGCCAAAGCAACCTCATGACTTCTTTTAGCCTTCCTGATTTCTTTCTTGAAATTTTTCTTGCATTTTTTAATGCTCCTTAAGTACCTCATTTGCTCCAGGTTGCCTATCCCTGCTATAAACTCTCTTCTTCCGAACCAGATCCTCAATATCCCTCAAAAGCCAAGGATCCTTATGTCTGCTAACATTCCTTTAATTCTAACAGGAATATACAAACTCTGTACTCTCAGAATTTCACCTTTGAATGTCCTCCACTTACCTCACAAATCCGTGCCTGAAAACAACTTATCCCAATCTGAGCATACTAGATATTTTCTAATTTCCTCAAAATTAGCCTTTCTCCAATTTGAAAATAATGGCATTATGATCAGTGGACCCAAAATGTTCCCCTACACATATTTATGTCACCTGTCCTGCCTCATTCCTTAATAGTAGTGTGACAGAGTATATAGATATGTTTTTGGGAGATAAATTGGGAAAGGTTCATTAGTGTAGGTCACATACAAACACTTTAAAACAGATCTTATTTGAAATACTGGAGTTCTGCTAATGCTAGACATATCGGCCCCACAGCCTTTGCAAGAGCTTTGGAGAGTGCCCAAGAGACTTCACTAATGGATTGTTGTTTACAAAAAGGAAACAGCTTGTTGGAGCCACCTTCTGTCTGGAGTGGAACTTGCTGTTCTAGGAGGGTTATGTGGATCCAGAGAGAGTAAAACAGATTTTATCTCAGAGTGAGAGAGAGAAAGACACACAGAGATCACTTCTACAGTGTTACAGTCAGCAACAGCAGCTGGGACTGGAACAGGACAAGCTGGCGAGCTTGTGGAAAACCCCATCTGGAAGATGGGTTCTGAGTGTTTAGTTCAGCCTGGTCAAAGCCCTTGCAGTTCATACAAGAGGAGAGGACTGGCTGTCTAATGTTTCACTTGAAATAAGAGAAACAAGAAGGAACTCTGTGGTGACCTGAAAGAAAGAGGTTATCATCTGGAGAACCCTGAAGGGACAAGTTTCTTCAGCAAGACACTGACGTGGCTGGGTGACCAGCGAACAACAAATCTCTCTCTGAAAACTGACAAGAACCTTCCTGAGCTGTAACCATTTACTTTTCAAGCACCAAAGGCTGGTGAACTTTATAAATGTTAAATTCTGTGCACAGCATAAGAATTGCCTTCAACCAGTGAACTTGGAGGAATGAGAAGTGAAATTGGACTGTGAATCAAAGAATGTTTCTGAACTTACACACACATTACATGCACGTGCACTTAGAATTAGAAGGGGGTTAAGTTAGGTTAGTTAAGTCAATAGTGATAAGTTAAAGAGTGATTCTGTTTTCATGTTTAAAGATAATTAAAAGCAACTTTTGTTTAAGTAACCATTTGTCTTGGTGAATATCTATTGCTGCTGGGTTTAGGGATCCTCTGGGGTTTTAACTGTATTTTACTCTCTCTAGTTGGTGCCTTTATGTATTGATTTATAAACTTTCCTGAACAGATTTGAAAAACTCCAATCCATCTAACCCTTTTACAGTGTGGGAGTTCCAGTCAAATATGTGGAAAGTTAAAATCTCCTATCACCTCCTTGTGTTTCCTGCTGCTGTCTTTTATCTCTCTACCAATTTGCTCCTCCAATTCTTGTTGACTATTAAGCGGTCTATAAAACAACCCCATGAGTGTGGTCATACCTTTCCCGTTCTTCAGCTCCTCCCATATAGCCTCAGTAGACAAGCCCTCTGGTTTGTCCTGCCTGAGCACAGCTGTGATATTTTCCCTGACAAGCAATGCTACTCCTCCCCTTTCATCCTCCCCACCCCCCTCCCGTTCTATCACGTCTAAAGCAACGGAAGCCAGAACATTGAGTTGCCAGTCCTGACCCTCCTTCAGCTAAGTTTCACTAGTAGCCACAATGTCATAATTCCATGTACCAATCCATGCTCTAAGCTCATCTGCCTTTCCTACAATATTCATTGCATTGAAATAGAAGCACCTGAGAACATTTCTACCACATACAACTCCTTGAACTCTAACATCCATACAATTTTCACATCATCTTTTTCTCTTTCAATCCTCCATCTGCTCTGGCACACTAGTTGCCACCCCCCTTCAAATGTAGTTTAAACCCATAGGAGCAACATAGTAATCGTTCGCACAAGGATATTAGTCACCCTCCAGTTCAGATGCAAACTGTCCCGTCGGACAGTTTCTAGCATTTCATTGGACTGCATGGCACTTCTCAGTGCTTTGGCTAGAGTGACTGCCCGGTCATAGATTAAGGACTCCGTCTCCAGCAGCCTCTGTCGGATGTAACTGGAGTCAATCTTGTTGACAAAAGCATCCAGCTTCAAGGCATTGTGGTGTTGTTGCACATCGACTGCCCTGACATCACATTCATTTGCCAGTGAGTCGAGAGCCAGTGCATAGGCAGCATCACTTTCCCCGGGTTTCTGGCATCCAGTCAGCAACTGGTGTCGAGCAAGCACCACATTCCATGGTGCCGCATAGTAAGCAGTCAGACGTTCCTGGGCTATAACCAGAGTGGTAGCTCCTTGCGTTACGGTGAAAGGGTCCTCACCCAGCAGAGAGTTCAGGTGGCCCCACTGTATCCCCTCATCGACCACGATGTTTCAAGCCAGGTAGTGATCGAAACAAGCAATCCAGTGGATGAAAATTTCTCTGGCCCTCGGGGCAGACTGGTCGATTATCAGCCGCTCTGGCTTGAGTGCTGCATCCATCTCTGCTAATAAAATTGAAGTGCCAGTTGATGAAGTGGACAAAGACGATGTGGTCAAACAATAATCATGGCTTTTATTAGCAGAAACTCATGGTACAATAATGAAAGACAACAGGTGCATATACGGTTATATCCAAGGGGAGTGTCCTTAACAGTAGAGATAATGCACAGCCAATGTTAGTACAGCAAGGCTCGCCAGAGGGGAGACAGGCAGCTTGGCAGACATTCACCACACCCACCTTCCCTGGAAGAGAGCCCAATGATCCAGAAATCTGAAGCCCTCCTTCCTATACCGTGTCTTTAGCCATGTGTTAAGAAGCTGCATTATCCTCCTATTTCTAACCTCACCAGCGCATGCCACAGGTAGCAGTCCTGAGATCACAACCCTGGAGGTCCTGTCCTTCAAGAGTCTAATAACAGCAGTATGACAGTACAGATTCTATCATCAATGTGTATATGTACAGATTGTAGTGTAGGATGACTGTGATTGGCTGAGAGCATAGCCACGCCTACTGGCAGGTCTTAAAGGGTTGCTCCAAGCCAGACCAGGTCATTCTGGGCTGGTTGACCTACATGTGATACGCTCCAGTCTTCTAGTTAATAAAAGCCTTGGTTTGGATCAACAAGCCTTTGATTCTTTCGACGTGCTCTACAAGCAGGAAATAAACTGTCCTTGAATCTGGAGATTTGTCTTTTCAAGTGCATGTATTTTTCTTGATGGAAAGGGGGGGGGGGGGTGGAAATAAAGCACGAATGGGATGGGATGAGAACTTTAGTATATTTGCAGGTCTTCCAAGACAGTGAAAGGTGCAGTCGCAGTTGATGGAGGGGAGTTTGTTTTTGAAAATAGCCTGGAGTGAGTTTACCACTCTCTGCATTTGTTTGCATTCTTGAGCAGAGCAGATTCTGTGCTGAGTTACAATGCATCCAGACTGGATACTTTCGATGGTGTATCTGTAAAAGTTGGTAAGAGTCCTCAGGGACATGCGAAATTATCAGGCTTCTGTGAAAGTAGATTCTCTAGTGTACTTCTTTGGTTATAACATCAACATTGTTAGCCCAGGGCAGATTGTTGGTGTTTGATTTTAAGTTGATATAAAACTTCAGTATTGTGAGCTGCAGATAGGGTAGATGAACCCTGGTTCATGGGTAGATGAACATTTTTGGAAAGAACTGTGAGTTGATACATTTTGGTAGGAAGAATGAGGAGAAGCAAAATCAAATAAAGAATATAATTCCAATAAATGGGCAGGAGCAGAGGGGCTAAGAGTGTGGGTGTATAAATGACTGAAAGTAACACGGCAAGTTGAGGAAACAAGTTATATAGTACAGAATTTTGTCAAAGGAAAAATTACATATAAAAACAGGGAAATCATTCATGGTTCATATTATTGTCTTGGAAAAATACATAAAAAAATAAATACATGAAATACTTCAACTTTTGTCTGCCGTAAAGCGAACAAAGAGACGCCATGAGCATTACCTGGAGCCTGCAATAATCGGAGAAAGAGAATATCATTTAAAATACTTTAATAGCAATTGGCTTCTTAACAAAGTTCATTTTCGAAGTCATGAGGAAAAATGGAAGGAAACAAAAGGACTACCTTGATGGCTTGTGTCCATTTTGGAATTTCTCATGACTCCAAACACAGACACAGTTTTATGTAAACTCTCTCATTGCTTTGAAATGCTCCAAAGCTGTTCACAGGCAATCAATTTCTGTTCATGTGCGGTCATTGTAGATATTAAGTGTCGGCTGAGAAACCGCAGTGGAAGGATATATTTTTGTCTATTGTTTGAGAGTATGGATGTACCATGCACACAAGAGGATTATGAGTCGACCTCCCACCATCAATGTGACAGATTGCTAATGCTGTTTAGAAAGCCAATCACACAAGACCACCAGGGCTGAAAATAAACCCTCCCAATGCTTCTACCAGACCAACAGAGAAAATGGATGACTAATCACAGTTTTCTATAACTAGACAGTTCATGACAGATCCTGAGGAATTTAGGCAAGGGGGTATGTTTTTTTGTCACATATAAAAGTTCAAAGTTCTGTGCAACTAATTTAAAAATTGGTATGTCTGAAACCCCTTGTACGTTCCTAACCCTCGACAGCATTGCACTGTTCACTGCAATTTTAGTCTATATATAACATCTTAATCCATGCTTCTGTCAATAGTTGTACTAGTTTTGATTGATTGCCTTGGTTTGTCCATCACTTTGGTCAATGCAAGTTGAAAAAAATGAGCTATAGAAATAGAACTTGAACCTGAAAAATGTTGTTTGATGACCATGTTTCATTTGAATTCGTTGACCATTTCTAACATGTGCCAATAAAATACATTTCTGTAATGATGTTATAATTTTCCTTTAATCGGTTTCCACCATATTTGGATTAGGTCCTCATTTTCATCAATGTACCTGTCGACATGCATTTGTCCATGATATAGATCAGATCAGATACTATTTAATGTCACATAACAAAAACAAAATGTAATATTACATGAAATTGCCTTCAGTCTGCCATAAGGCTGATATAGATTCGCCATTAGCGTTGCCCAGCACCACTTACAGTCATAGAAAGAGAAGCATTAGTCTCCTCAGAGTCGCCAAGTGTCCATGGATTTGCTTCCTGCATTCCGCCAGGCCTCTGCAGCTGTACAAGACTCCAGTTCAGTCCAAATTATCTGCAAACCAAGCCCAGATCCAAACCTCTGAAATGATGAGGAAGCCTTCAGAACTCTGGGCCCTTCAGGAGCCCTTCAGTACCCTCTCGAATCTGGGTTCCGATACCCGGTTCCCATGAGCCAGTGTCCAGCAGTCCGCAGTCTGGTGCGAGTCTTTTGATTTTGAATTGCCAGCAGCCGGCAGCCTGTGTGGGTTCCTTGCCTGCAAGCCAGCAACAGCTCGGCACGTGTGTGTGTGTGTGTGTGTGTGTGTGTGTGTGTGTGTGTGTGTGTGTGTGTGTGTGTGTGTGTGTGTGTGTGTGTGTGTGTGTGTGTGTGTGTGTGTGTGTGTGTGTGTGTGTGGAAGTGTGTGTGTCCTTCAGCTGCGGAGCCCATCACTGGTCTGCCACCATGGTTACTGTCAGGGTCAGCTCCACTGCTTCTCCTACTCAATGCCAGTTGTTCTCCCCGTTACTGGTGCCCTGCGCCATATAATTGATATCATTGATAGAAATGCCTGCTGCATGTTTTTTTGTGGACTCAAAGCCCATTCTCGCTCTCCATTACAATTATAATAAATGGAATAGACTGAGAACAGATCTGCTACCTCAAAACATGTCACCCATTATGTACCATGGATCATCATTGTCAGTGCAAATGTACATGACCAAAACCTATATCCACATGCTAAATATATCCCTCAAGCCAGATGATCATCCATTGGTTCAATAAGGAGACCAGAATGGCTTGCCAGCAGCAGAACCCAGTGAACTTAAAAATGAGATGCCAATTTGGTGAACTTGCCACACTGGATTACATAAGTACTACAGGTATTAACCAAACAGAGCATTGAAAAATGGAACTTAGCAACTTAAAAACCAAAAGATTAGATGAAAACTCTGCAGTGCCGTCATATTTAGTTATGAATGTTTGTTGAAAATTAAGCAGCAAATTGAAAGAAGAGATTCAAAGAACTTTCCCATCTTCAATCATTTCAGAGAGCTGAGAAGTCAACGGTGAGGAAAGAGCTAAAATATCAGTGTATCTCATTTTGACAGGGCTAGACCGGTTTGTGGAGAATGTTTCTCCTTCTGGGGGAGGGATTTTACACATGGACATTCAAAACAAAGATTGAGAGAAATTTCTTCAAATAGTGGTGACCTTATGGACTTCTCCACCGCAGAAAATAGTGGAGGCCAAATTGCTGAATATATTTTAAAATGAGGTAAAGATTTATTTTTTTTTCACACTATAAACCATATTGACCAAGATACATACAGACATTTTTCTTCTTAAATATATACAGTGTCATTTTCTCCCCCTTTTCCCCCCTCCCTTCCCTCCCTCCCTCACTCCCATTCCCATTTATTTAAAGTTCAAACTATAAGATACATTAAACCCGTTAAACAATGTTGTCACTTAATAAAAATAAACAAGAAATTTTACTGAGTCAGTTCTTTTCATTATCTTCTCCTTCTGTCATTTTAGGTGGTGGAAGTCCACGGTAGGATTTCTCTATTGTGTTTCATGTATGGCTCCCATATTTGTTCGAATATTGTAATATTATTTCTTAAATTATATGTTATTTTTTTCTAATGGAATACACTTATTCATTTCTATATACCATTGTTGTATTCTCAAGTTATCTTCTAATTTCCAGGTTGACATAATACATTTTTTTGCTACAGCTAGGGCTATCATAACAAATCTTTTTGTGCTCCATCCAAATCGAGTCCAAATTCTTTGTTTCTTATATTACTTAGGAGGAAGATCTCTGGGTTTTTTGGTATATTGCTTTTTGTGATTTTATTTAATATCTGGTTTAGATCTTCCCAAAATGTTTTCACTTTCTCACATGTCCAAATTGCATGAATTGTTGTTCCCCTTTCCTTTTTACAGTGAAAACATCTGTCTGATACTGTTGGGTCCCATTTATTTAACTTTTGAGGTGTGATGTATAGCCAGTTATATTGCATCATACGTAACCTCGTGTTTATTGTATTTCTCATAGTTCCGGAGCATAGCTTCTCCCATGTTTCATTTTTTATCTTTATGTTTAGATCTTGCTCCCATTTTTGTTTAGTTTTACCATTTGTTTCCTCGTTCTCCTTTTCTTGCAGTTTGATCTACATGTTTGTTACAAATTTTTTGATTATCATTGTGTCTGTAATCACATATTCAAAATTACTACCTTCTGGTAACCTCAGACTGTTTCCCAATTTGTCCTTCAAGTAGGTTTTCAGTTGGTAGTATGCAAACATTGTATCGTGAGTTATATTATATTTATCCTTCATTTGTTCAAAGGATAATAATTTATTTCCCAAAAAACAATTTTCTATTCTTTTGATCCCTTTTCTCTCCCATTCTCTGAAGGAAAGGTTATCTATTGTAAAAGGGATTAGCTGATTTTGTGTCAATATTAGTTTTGGTAGTTAGTAATTTTTTTTATTCCTTTCTACATGAATCTTCTTCCAAATGTTGAGCAGATGAGGCAATACTGGTGAATTCCTACGTTGTACCAATTTTTCATCCTATTTATATAGTATATGTTCAGGTATCTTCTCCCCTATTTTATCTGGTTCTAATCTGGTCCAATCTGGTTTTTCCCTTGTGATAAAAATCTGATAGGTATCTTAATTGTGCGGCTCTATAATAATTTTTAAAGTTTGGTAGTTGTAAGCCTCCTTGTTTATACCATTCTGTTAATTTATCTAGCGCTATCCTCAGTTTCCCCCCTTTCCATAAAAATTTCCTTATTATTTTCTTTAACTCCTTGAAGAATTTCTCTGTTAGGCGTATTGGTAATGACTGAAATAGGTATTGTATACTTGGGAAAATGTTCATTTTAATACAGTTTAACCTTCCTATCAGTGTTAGTGGTAAGTCTTTCCAATGCTCTAAGTCGTCTTGTAATTTTTTTCATTAATGGATGGTAATTGAGTTTATATAGATGGCCAAGGTTTTTATTTATTTGTATACCTAGGTATCGCATTGCTTGTGTTTGCCATCTAAATGGCGATTCTTCCTTAAACTTTGAGAAATCCGCATTATTCATTGGCATTGATTCACTTTTATTTGCGTTGATCTTGTACCCCGATACTTCTCCATATTCCTTCAATTTCCTATGTAATTCTTTTATTGATATTTCTGGTTCTGTTAAGTATATTATAACGTCATCTGCAAATAGATTGATTTTATATTCCTTCTCTTTTATTTTTATCCCTTTTATTTTATTTTCTGTTCTTATCAGTTCTGCTAGTGGTTCTATAGCTAATGCAAACAGTGAGTGAGATAGTGGACATCCCTGCCTTGTTGATCTGCTTAAGTTAAATTGTTTTGATATATATCCATTTACTGTCTCTTTCGCCAATGGCCCCTTATATAATGCTTTCATCCAATTAATATATTTCTCTGGTAAGCTGAATTTTTGTAGTACTTTAAATAAATAATTCCATTCTACTCTGTCAAAGGCCTTGTCTGCGTCTAAAGCAACCGCTACTGTTGGAGTTTTATTTCCTTCTACTGCATGAATTAAGTTAATAAATTTACAAATATTGTCTGTTGTTCGTCTTTTTTTAATAAATCCAGTTTGGTCTAGATTTACTATTTTTGTTACATAGTCGGCTAATCTGTTTGCTAATAGTTATTAGTGTGTGTGAAAATCTGTGTTAAGTAAAGATATTGGTCTATATGACGCTGGTGCAAGTGGGTCTTTCCCTGTCTTTGGTATTACTGTAATTATTGCTGTTTTGCATGAATCTGGTATGCTTTGTGTTTTATCAATCTGGTTGATTACTTCCAGAAGGGGAGGAATTAATAAGTCTTTAAATGTTTTATAGAATTCTATTGGGAATCCATCCTCTCCTGGTGTTTTATTGTTTGGTAGTTTTTTTTATTATCTCCTGTAATTCTTCTATTTCAAATGGTTTTATTAATTTATTTTGCTCCTCTGTTTGTAATTTCGGTAGTTCAATTTTAGTTAGAAATTCATCTATTTTGTCTTCTTTCCCTTCGTTTTCAGTTTGATATACTTGCTCATAGAATTCCCTGAAGTTTTCATTGATCTCCGTTGGATTATATGTAATTTGCTTGTCCTTTTTCCTTAATGCCAATACCATTTTTTTAGTTTGTTCTGTCTTAAGCTGCCACGCTAGAATTTTGTGCATTTTTTCTCCTAGTTCATAATATTTCTGTTTTGTCTTCATTATGTTCTTCTCCACTTTATATGTTTGTAGTGTTTCATATTTTTTTTTTAATCTGCCAATTCTCTTCTTTTAGTTGTATCCTCCTTTATTGCTAATTCTTTTTCTATATTTTTTATTTCCCTTTCCAACTGTTCTGTTTCCTGATTGTAGTCCTTCTTCATCTTAGTTACATAACTTATTATTTGCCCTCTGATGAATGCTTTCATTGCGTCCCATAGTATAAACTTATCTTTCACTGATTCCGTATTTATTTCAAAGTACATTTTAATTTGTCGTTCAATTAATTCTCTAAAATCCTGTCTTTTAAGCAGCATGGAGTTTAATCTCCATCTATATATTCTTGGTGGGATGACCTCTAGCTCTATTGCCAATAATAGGGGTGAGTGGTCCAATAAAAATCTAGCTTTATATTCTGTTTTCCTAACTCTCCCTTGAATGTGGGCTGATAACAGGAATAGGTCTATCCTTGAATATGTTTTATGTCTGCCCGAATAATATGAATATTCCTTTTCCTTCGGGTGTTGTTTCCTCCATATATCCAAAAGTTGCATTTCTTGCATCGATTTAATTATAAATTTGGTTACTTTGTTCTTTCTGTTAGTTTTTTTTCCAGTTTTATCCATGTTTGAATCCAAATTAAGGTTAAAATCCCCTCCTATTAGTATGTTCCCTTGCGTGTCTGCTATCTTCAAAAAGTTATCTTGCATAAATTTTTGATTTTCTTCATTAGGTGAATATACATTGAGTAAATTCCAAAATTCTGAATATATCTGACATTTTATCATTACATACTCCCTGCTGGATCTATTATTTCCTCTTCTATTTTGATTGGTACATTTTTATTGATTAATATAGCTACTCCTCTGGCTTTTGAATTATATGATGCTGCTGTTACATGTCCTATCCAATCTCTCTTTAATTTCTTGTGTTCCACTTCATTTAGATGTGTTTCTTGTACGAATGCTATATCAATTTTTTTCTTTTTTCAGTAAATTTAACAGTTTCTTCCTTTTGATTTGGTTATGTATTCCATTAATATTTAAAGTCATATAGTTCAACATTGCCATTTCATACTTTATTTATCTTTCCTTTCCGATTACTCATCACCACCTTCCCTTCTTATCCATTTCTGCTTTCTTTTTTGAACACATTATAAGACATAAAATATTTCCACTATTCTCATATATAAAATTCCTTTAACCCCAATAGCCCCTCCCCTTCCTGAGTTGCCCTTTGTCCCTTGTCGGGCAACCACATCTCCCCTATCCATTTGGATTTGCGAATTCACTCGCAAGCGTCAACTGATTTCGCAGTGACTGTAATTCTTGCCCACCCAGCCCCCCCAGAAAAGATTTTAATCTTCATATATAACAAAGGTCACTCTCTTAATTCCCTCCTTACTTCCTTTCTTCCCTTTCTTTCCCTTCTTAGATACATACACACATATACATATATACATACCTACATACACACATACATAGAGTTTGTTGTCATTTTTGTTCTTGTTACATCTCTTCATCTCTCTGTCTGTTTTGTAGTTGTTCTGCAAATTTTCGTGCTTCTTCCGGATTCGAGAATAGTCTGTTTTGCTGCCCCAGAATAACTATTTTAAGTACTGCTGGGTATTTTAACTTAAATTTATAACCTTTTTTCCATAGGGTTGTTTTTGCTGCATTAAACTCCTTCCTCTTCTTCAGGAGTTCAAAACTTATATCTGGATAGAAAAAAAAAATTTTGACTTTTGTATTCCAGTGGTTTTTTGTCTTCTCTTATTTTCTTCATTGCCTTCTCCAATATATTTTCTCTTGTTGTATATCTTAGGAATTTTACTAGAATGGATCTTGGTTTTTGTTGTGGTTGTGGTTTAGGGGCTAATGTTCCGTGTGCCCTTTCTATTTCCATTTCTTCCTGTAATTCTGGTCTTCCTAGGACCCTGGGGATCCATTCTTTTATAAATTATTTCATATTTTTGCCTTCTTCATCTTCCTTAAGGCCCACTATCTTTATATTGTTTCTTCTATTATAATTTTCCATTATATCTATCTTCTGAGCTAACAGCTCTTGTGTCTCTTTAACTTTTTTATCAGATTCTTCTAATTTCTTTTTTAAGTCATCTACTTCCATTTCTATGGCTGTTTCTCGTTCTTCCACCTTGTCTACACTTTTTCCCCTATCTGTCATGATCATCTCTAATCTATTCACTTTTTCATCTGCACTTTTTCTTCTTCTTTTTATTTTACTGAATTCTTGTGACTGTCATTCTTTTACTGTTTCCATATATTATTTTAAAAAATATATATCCATGTACTTGCCCTTCCCTTCATCTTCCATTTCTCTGTGTTCTTCCTCTTCTTCTTCTGAGTCCACTCCAGGATCTGTGTCCTTTACCTCTGTCTCTTCTGGTTTTCTTGTTGGGTTATTTGTTTTATTTTGTTGGGTATTTTTGGTCTTCTTATTTTTATTAGAAGTGTCTTGATGTTGGTCTTCTTCCTCTGGGTTGGTCATCTGTTGTTTCTTTGATTTCTTATTTTTACTCTCATCTTTCTTGCTCTCGTTATTTTCTGTGTTTTTCTCTTGCTGTTGTGTTGCAGTTGTCAGTTTCAGCTGTGGAGATCGACTCCTCAGCTGGTCCCCCTTCCCGTCAGTGTTATTTTTGTCTTGCGCATCGCACATGCGTGAATCCTCGCGCATGCGCGGTTGCGCACTTTTGTTTGGCTCCGTGAGCCATTTTTGTAGTCCCGAGTTTGGGGCTTCGATTGACCTAAGGAAGCGGGCTTCTATCTCCACGGCGGGCCTCCTTGTACAGGTAAGGCCTTCACCTTCTTCTTCTGACGTCTTTCCTTCTTCTTTTCTTCCCGTTGTTTTTGGTTTTTCTTTCTTCACAATCTCCAAGGATCTCCAACGAGCCTCCAGATTAATGCAATCATGAAGAAGGCTTGCCAGTGGCTATACATTGTGAGGTTTCTCAGGAGATTTGCTACATCACCAAAGACTCTTGTAAACTTATACAGGTTGTACTGTGGAGAGCATTCTGGCTGGTTGCATCACTGTCTTGGACAGAGGTGCCAATGCTCAGGACAGGAAACAACTCCAGAGGGTTGTTAACTCAGCCTGCGACATCACAGGTAACAGACTTCACTCCATCGAGGACATACACATGAGGCGGTGTCTTAAAAAACCCCAACCTCTATCCTCAAAGACCCCAACCTCCCAGGTCATGCCCTCTTCGCTCTGTTACCATCGGGGAAAAGGTCCAGGAGCCTAAAGACGAGCACAAGGACAGCACCTTCCCCTCCCCCTTCAGATTCCTGAATGGTCAATGAACCACACACACACTGCCTCACTTTATATTTTCTTCTTCTTGCACTATTTTATTTATTTTGAAATGTTTGCACTGTGATGCTGCCATAAAACATCAAACTTTGTGACATCTCCATGACAATAAATTTTGATTCTGCATTCTAATTGGCTCCAAGGATTGAAGGTCCATTCCTGTTCCTATTTTCTTTGTTTTCATTTAATATTTTGAGAGGCAAATTGATAGTAAGTTTCTCCATGACTCCGTACAAAATTTCCAATTCTAATCCATGCCTCCAGATGTATGGTGAAATAATATATAAAAGTAAAAGCATCAAGGTTCTGAATATTATTCTGTATTGTAATAGTGCAAGAATCAAAAGATACCTCTTGATTAATGAAGGGTGGCAAAGCTGTAGGAAAAATGAAAATTGGGCTCGCAATGTGTGGTAAACCACTGTTACACCGTGATTGGCTACTACCGACTGGACAAGCCTCCCAAGACCAATCCTACCCATAGCCCCTTGCAGGCCATCCTTTTCCTTTTGTTCTGATGTCAAGGAGATGGAGGGTTGTTTGATAGTGTTCCAGTCTTTGTCTATTAAAGGTCTGATTGTTTCAGTACTCGGGCCTTTTCTGATTTATTGATGGTTCATCATGATGAAAACAGAATAGGATTTGCTTTGGAGGAGATAATTTTGAGAAATAACAAAATGGAAGAAAATAAAAAATAGATATGAATGAGGAGAAATACAATTGTGCTGTTGAGTCGGGTATTTTAAAAGCTAATTTTTGTCAGTAAGTTCCTGTTTATGCTTTTTTTTTCGGGATTACCCAAATTATCTTTGCCTCTGGTAACATCACCTTTATGTTTCAAATAACTCAGATTCAGAATTGCACCTCAGAAATACAAAAAGGAATTGAATAAAATTTTATGTGAAAGTTCTAATATTTTCTCACACGTCCTCACAATTAATGTCACGTGGCGGCCCACCGGTGCTCCGGGGGGCGAGCGCAATTTAAAGCCAGCAGACCACGCAATGGCACTGGCCCCAAAAAAGCAAACCACCAGACGAATGGCTAAAGCAGCCTAAAGGGCCAGTGACACTAAAATGGCACTGGCCCCACTGTACAGCCAACAGATTGGGGTAGCATGCGGAGAAGAAAGTATGTCATGCAAGGGTGTACTCATGCGTGGGGAAAACCTGCCTTTGTCACGCAGAATGTGACGTTAGTAATCAGGGTAAACGGTGGGAACTTGAATGATATTAAAGTTTGGCTTGAGCCCTAACAAATGAGAGCTTAACCGTACCACGCATGTGAGTGTCGTTCTTTTGGGTAGCAAGTGGCCACAATTGGTGACCCCGATGGTTTAGACGGCCTCTCAACCCAATGATGAGCGAGCCAGCAACAGTCCACACAGTCGCCCTGAAGCTGCCGACCTTCTGACCTTCAGCCATGCATCTGGTTCGTCCAGGCTGAGGCACAGTTTCAGATTCGGCAGATCACAGCAGAGTCCACCCGGCACTACTACGTGGCGAGCACCCTGAACCAGGACACAGCGAGCCGGGTGGCCAACTTTTTCCTAGAGCCCTGACCAAAGGAGCTTATACCGCCTTCAAGAGCTACTCATTGAGACTTTTGGGCTCTCATGGCACAAGAGAGAAGCCTGTCTGCTGCATCTGAATGGGGTTGGGACAGGCCCCCTTCAGCACTCATGAATGAGATGGCGGCACTCCTTGGCAAACATGAGCCCTAGCTACTAGCTGACGCCGACTTCAGCAACCCCCAGAAAGCCACTGTATGAACGGATGCCCTATGGAAGCAGAAGAGAGAGTGCTCGGCATCCGTGGGTCTCATTGCAAGACCCTGCAACCAGACCAAGGTAGACCCACCTAAAGAGTAGCAGCCCCCCAGAGGGAGTGACCCTAATGGACAGTGGTGCTTCTATCATCAGCGATGGGGTTCCAGAGCTCGCTGCTGCAGGCCTCCCTGCACGTTTTAGGGAAACGCCAGGGCCAGCCATCGCTAATGACCAAGCGGATGGCCAACTTGATAGCCTCCTGTGTGTTTGGGACCACCAGTCCAGATGACGTTTCCTCATGGACACAGGAGCAGGGGTCAGCGTCCTGCCCCAGTCAGGACAGGACACCAGGAATAGACAGGCAAGCCCCTAATTGAGGGCTGCCAACAACAGCACCATCCAGACCTTCAGTTACCCACAAGGTCCAACTGCAGATGGGTGGCAGCATATTTTTGTGGGTATTGACACTGGCAACAGTGAGGCAACTGTTCCTTGGAGCAGACTTCCTGCACCCCAATAGCCTCCTCGTGTACCTAAAAGGCTGGCCAAGACTTTCAAGACTGTCCCCCTTTGAGATTCCAAGCTTCCGGCCCTCAACCTGGACTCCATAAGGTGACCCATGGATGAGTATGCCAAGGTCCTGGCTTAGTTGCCAGCAGTGCTCACCCACCAAGGTCTCCATGGCGATGCCACAACACATCACACAGTATCACATCCTCACCCATTCCATGCGGGAGTGAGGTGTCTGCCTCAGGAGAAGGTCTAAATGGCCAAGGAAGAGTTTAAAAAACTGGAAGAGCTGGGCATCATAAGGCGGTCAGACAGCTCATGGGCTTCTTCCCTACACATGATGCCCAAGGCCATTAAATGAGGGATAGAGTCGGCAACATGGCCCTGATTCCACCATCCCAGCACAGCTCCGTGAGGAACAACATACCCAAGGACCTGCGGGACTGTGAGTGTCTGCATCGCTCTCTGCTACAAAGGTCCTTTCCAGGTCGTATGCAACAATGGGGCTACATTCAAGTTGGAGGTCAGAGGCAAGACCAAAGTCTTCACCACAGACAGGTTGAAGCCAGCTCACCTGTACCTGGCAGATCTGGTGGAAACACCAGTACCATGCAAAAGAGGCAGGCCGCCAAAACCTACAAACACTCTGCCTCCAGGCACCACAGACAATTCTGCCAGTTCTGGATGGGGGTGGGGTGTCATGTAGCAGCCCGCCACTGCAGCGAGCAAGCCGGCAATCCAGGTGGCAAGCACAATGTAAAGCCAACAGACTGCGCAGCAGCACTGGGCCCAGCAAAGTGAACCAGAGGATGAACGGCTAAAGCAGCCTAAAGGGCACTGAAGTAGCACTTGGGGAAGAAGGTATTGTCATGCAAGGGTGTACCCACCTTTGTCATGCACAAAGTGACGCCAGTAATCAGGGTAAATGGCGGGAACCTGAAAGATATAAAAGTTGGGCTTGAGCCCAATAAACCAGAGCTTGAACTGACCACACTTGTGTTGTTCTTTCATGTAGTGCACGACTACAACCAATTAATTGATGTTTTTCCCATTAGGAAAATTTTTATTTATTTATTTTTAATTTAATTTTTCCCAGTTGTCTCCTTCAAATTAAGGTTATGCTCTGTATTATTCAAAAGGTTCAATCAGCATCTATTTTCAATGGATTTCATTAATACGCCTTAGTTAACATGTAAGATTCAGAGAAGACCTTTGGATACGATGTAAAGCACGCACAGTTTTTCTTCAAAAAGAGCCAGGTCTTGTTCTCTCTAGGGACTAATGAGGTACTTCAGAACTCATGTTAAGTCTCTAGTTCAGTTTCTCAGGCTCTGAAGTGTTTCAGTATTGATGATAAATAGATCTGTGAGCATCAACCAATTGAATGCCTTTACAAGTATTTCTTGCCTTGAATATATTGCCAGACTGAGCTTATTTTGGATTTTAAGAAGGAAAGGCCAAGGGGCCAAACATCTGTCTCCACTGGTTGAACGGAGTTGGAGAGGCTGAGTACCTCCAAGTTCCTGGGAATCCACATTTTGTGGGATTCTTCCTGGAGCCAGCACATTGAGGTAATGGTGAAGAAGGCACAGTAACAACTCCGTTTCTCAAAGAAGTCTGAGGTAATACAACATGTTGACGAATTTCCATAGGTGTACTGTGAAAATTATACTGATTTGTTTTATCAGCCCAGATTGGTAACTCAAGTACCCGGGAATGTAGAAGGCTGCAGACAATAGCAAATGTAGCCAAGTCTGTCACCAAGCTGCAACCTCCCATGCATTGACGACATCCGTGGAAATTCTGCTTTAAGGAGGCAGCCAATATCATCAGTACCCTCGTCAAAATAATGGCAGCACAGCCGGAGCTGCTGAAACACTGGGGTGGATCCTGAAGAGTGGGGAGCGGAGTCAAAGCACTGCTCTGCAGGGTCCTACCACTCGCTAACAATCTGACAGCTCTGTACAGGATTTAAATGGCCTGTTAAAGGAGCTGTCCATGATTCTAAAATAAAATACTGCAGCTGTGGGTTCTGTGCTCCGGGGAGCAGTGGACCAGTGCAGGGCCCCAGGAACACAGAGAGCATCAGCCGTTAAGAAGGAGAAGCATAGGAGACAACCCTACAGAACAGGGACCATGGCAGCAGACCAGCCAAAAGCTGAGAGGCTGAAGGACCCACACAGGCTGCAGACTGCTGTCGATTTGCAGTTGAAGGACCCACACAGATGCGGGCTGATGGAAACTGGCTCATGGGAATGAGGTATCTGAACTGGGATTCAAGAGGGTGCTGAGGACAAGATGGGCACCTAAAGGACATTACGTGCTGAATGCATCTGGAGCACAAGGTCACCAATGGTTTTAACTGGAGTCTGTGCAGCTGCGGAGGCTGCTGGCCCACTGAAGGCAAACCACAGACACTCGGTGACTCTAAAGGGACTCTCTTTTGCTCCTCTTTCTCCTGTTGTTAGGGGCACCTGGCAAGACTTTTTGTTTGCCTTACAGCAGACAAAAGTTGAAGTATATCATATATATTACATATTAAATTTATTATTATATGAAAAATGTTGAATTATATCATGTATATAACATTTTAATGTATTATTATTTGACAATAAAAGGAATCTTTGAATCACCCTGGTCACAACCTCTTCTCACTGCCACTTACAGGAAGAAGGAACTGTGAGACCTGAAGTCCCATGGTTCAAGAACAGTTATTTTTTTCCCCATCAGCTATCAGGGTCTTGAACCTCCCCTTCCTACACTAATCCTGAACTGCTGCAGCACCACAAAAGACCGATCTGCACGACTGAAATGCCAGTTTTGTACTTGCACGAACTGTAATTGTGAATGTTATCCGTCTTTGATATTTATTATCTCTTTCCGTGCTGGGGTAATGTAATGCCTACAAATGGAGGTGTTTTTATTGACTGAATACCCATTTGGCTGCACCAAGGAAGAAATTTGGAGCATATGTACATTGTATTTATTTGTATGACAATAAACCCATTATTATTACCATTATTTTCAATTTCCCATCATGAATTTTCATATTATTTCACCAATATTACATACTATTGCATAAAATCAATATAATTGGGGGATTGCAGTGAGATTGAATTGATCGTTAACAAATTTAATATGGTCTTGGATGTGACTACATTTTTAGATAATCAATATGAAAGGAATTTCCTCGATGGGTTCCTTAAACTGAAACCTATATCAGCCTTTTATAATGACCCTTGAATTTTTTTTATGAATTGCTTTATGTAAAAGGCAAATATAGACATGTGACATACTACTTGGAAGTGTAGTAATACCTCAATGTTACACCCATATTGCAGGCATTGAATCAGTACCAAAACATAATAAGAGTGGCATAATCTATGAAGAGCCTAAAAGGGATCCCACTTCTAATCTTGTCGTGTCATTGAGATTAGGTTCCTGCACATTACTTTCTGTGGGACAGTTTAGTTATGTCATTAAAATTCAATATATTTATTGAGAACACCTTTGCATTGCCAATAATGGAGCAGTCCTTATGAGATTTTTCAATGCACAAAAAAAAATCAAAATATGAATGAAAATTGCAAGTAACTTGTCACATTGATTCAGATTCCTCCACAGTTGGATACTGCCACAGTTCCTAAAATATATTCTAATATTTGAAAATGCATGTGAGAAATTAAAACTGATATGCTTCCTATTCAGTTCATACTTCAGTTATGAGTTGATAACATTTCAAATTTCTTACTAAAATTACACTTCTGCCAATTTTTCTCTCAAGAGTTGGCATTAAAGATCAATATTCCACTTGAAATGAAATAGATATGTTTGGAGAATTCTCCTAATTTACTGTCACCACAGCTAGAGCGGAAGAGTGTTGGAATTCCTCGGATTTGGCATGAATGATAAAAAGGGGTTATTTTTACCATTTCCCTGATGTCGGCATTGATCTTACATCAAGTATTTGGAAGAATCCTATTGAAATCTTCCTTTATTTGAAATCTTTAATTTTGTCCTTCATGTAACGGTTATAGCTGTACTAGTTTTCTAATATTACAACCATATAACCATTAGAGCATTCTTTACACAACCAGAGATCCCAAGGTACTTCACAGCTAAAACATGACCCTAGAAATATTAGGATTTAAAACAATATTTAGTATGGCAGGCAGCATTTATGGAAAGAGAGACAGAGTTAACATTTCACATCAATGATCTTTATTTGAAAGAGAATATTCGGTGACCAAATTAAAGGAACCAAGTATAAGTGGTTAGAGCAAGAAAGTGGTGGTGAAATAAAAGATCAGTCATTATCGTATTAAAAGACGGAGCTGGAGCAAGGGACAAATGACCTCCTTCTGCTTTCACTTCTTTCAAATTTGACAAGAGAAATGGGCAAATTATAATTAAATGTGGCCACTCATAATTAAAAAGATAATGGGGACGGACTGTCTTAGAAACATAGAAACATAGAAACATAGAAGATAGGAGCAGGAGTAGGTCATTCGACCCTTCAAGCCTGCTCCGCCATTCAACGAGATCATGGCAAATCTTAAAGTTCAGTACCCCGTCCCTGCCTTCTCTCTGTAACCTTTAATACCCTTATACTGAAGAAATAGATCTAATTCCCTCTTAAATATATTTAATGAACCTGCCTCTACTGCCCTCTGTGGCAATGAATTCCACAGATTCACCACCCTCTGGGTAAAGAAATTCCTCCTCATCTCGGTCCTAAACGTTTTGCCTATTATCCTCAAACCATGGCCCCGGGTTCTGGATTTTCCCATCATTGGAAACATCCCATCTGCATCCATTCTGTCCAGTCCTACCAGAATTTTATAGGTCTCTATGAGATACCCTCTCAATCTTCTAAACTTCAGCGAGTACAATCCCAATTTGTGCAATCTTTCCTCATAAGTCATTCCTGCCATTCCAGGTATCAGCCTGGTGAATTGCCTCTGCACTCCCTCCATTGCAAGAACATCCTTCCTTAGATAAGGTGACCAAAACTGCACACAATACTCCAGGTGTGGTCTCACCAAGGCCCTGTACAGCTGCAGTAAGGTATCCTTGTTCCTATACTCAAACCCTCTTGATATGAAGGCCAACATACCATTTGCCTTTTTAACTGCCTGCTGTACCTGCATGCTTGCCTTCAGAGACTGATGTACAAGTACCCCTAGGTCTCTCTGCACTTCCCCATCTCTTAATCTATTGCCATTCAAATAGTAATCTGCCCTCTGGTTTGTATGACCAAAGTGGATAACCTCACATTTATCCACATTGTAGTGCATTTGCCATGTGTTTGCCCAGTCCCTCAATGTATCCAAATCACACTGGAGCTTCCTGACCTCCTCTTTCGTGCACACAACCCCTCCTAACTTAGTGTCATCTGCAAATTTGGAGATATTACATCCAATCCCCTCATCCAGATCATTAATGTAAATTGTGAATAGCTGGGGTCTCAGTACAGATCCCTGTGGTACCCCACTGGTCACCGCCTGCCACTCAGAAAACGAGCCATTTATTCCAACTCTCTGTCTTCTACCTGCCAGCAAGTTCTCAATCCACATCAATACTTTGCCCCCAATCCCATGAGCCTTGATTTTGGAAGCCAGTGGTTTATGCGGGACCTTATCGAAGGTCTTTTGGAAGTCCAGGTACACCACATCCACTGGCTCTCCCCCATCTATTTTACCTGTCACCATCTCAAAGAATTCCAATAGATTTGTCAAGCATGATTTACCTTTTGTAAATCCATGTTGACTCCGTCCGATCCCTTCTCTGCTAGTCATATACTCCGCTATTACATCCTTAATAATGGATTCCATCATTTTGCCCACTACTGATGTAAGGCTCACAGGCCGATAATTCCCTGCTTTTTCTCTACCCCCCTTTTTAAATAGTGGGGTAACATTAGCTACCCTCCAATCCATGCGTACTGATCCTGAGTCTATCGAGTTCTGGAAAATAATTCTTAAAGCATCTGCTATCTGAATGGCCACTTCCTTGAGTACCCTAGAATGTAGATTATCAGGCCCTTAGGATTTATCTGCCTTCAATCCCATCAATTTCCCCAAGACCATGTCCTTAGAGATACTGATTTCTTTCAGTTCCTCCCTTGCATTAGTCTCTATGTTTCCCAACATCCTTGGGAGGTTATTTGTATCCTCTCTTGTAAAAACAGAACTAAAGTAAGAATTTAATTGGTCTGCCATTTCCTTATTCCCCATTATATATTCCCCTGATTCCGACTGCAAAGGACCTACTCTAGATTTCACCAATCTTTTCCTCTTGACATATTTATAAAAGCTTTTGCAGTCAGTTTTTATATTTGCCGCAAGCTTACTTTCGTAATTTATTTTTGCTCTCTTGATTAATCCCTTTGTCCTCCTTTGCTGCATCTTGAACTGCTCCCAGTCTTCGGTTGCGGTACATTTTTTGGCCAATTGATATGCTCTCTCTTTGGACCCAATGCTGTCTCTAATTTCCCTTGTTATCCACGGTTGAGTCACCTTTTTTGGTTTATTTTTATGCCAAACCGGTATTAACAATTTTTGCAACTTCTCCATTAGATCTGTGAATGCTTTCCATTGTCTATCCACAGTCAACTCCCCCATAAACACCACCCAATCAATCTTACTCAACTCCCGTCTCATACTATCATAATTCCCTTTATTTAAATTCAGGACCTTAGTCTCGGTTTTAATTTCATCACTCTCCATGTCGAGTGAGAATTTGATCATATTGTGATCGCTTCTACCCAAAGGGCCTCGCACAACAAGATTGCTGATTAGCCCCTTATCATTGCATAATACCCAATCTAAAATGGCCTGCTCCCGAGTTGGTTCCTCGACATATTGGTCTAGATAACCGTCCCGTAAACATTGAAGGAATTCTTCCTCCTCTGTATTTTTACCAATTTGACTAGTCCAATCTATATGCAAATTAAAGTCTCCCATGATGACAGCTGTTCCCTTATTGCACGCTTTTCTAATTTCTCTTTTAATGCCTTCCCTCACCTCTACACTATTATTTGGAGGCCTATATACCACCCCCACTAACGTTTTCCGCCCCTTGCTATTCCTCAGTTCTACCCATATAGATTCCGCATCTTCTGAGTTAATATCCTTCCTGTCAATCGTGTCGGTCCCTTCTCTCACCATCAATACTACCCCACCCCCTTTTCTTTCTTGCCGATCCCTCCTAAATATCGTATACCCCAGGATGTTAAGTTCCCAGGCTTGCCCACCCTGCAGCCATGTTTCTGTAATCCCAATCAAATCATATTTGTTTATCTCAATTTCCACAGCTAATTCATCTACCTTGTTCTGAATGCTTCTTGCATTAAGATATAAAGCCTTCAGACTTGCTTTTTTCACCCTCCTTGCTCTTTCTGATTTTTTACTTTTGCTGCCTAACCTAACTTTTCCTGTTTTATCTTTTCTGTCCTTTGCCCTATCATACAGGTTCCCACCATACAGGTCTTCTTCACCCATTGCTGTCCCAGCGTTTGAATGTAAGTATTCCCAGGGTTGAGCAAAGACAGGCTGAAGGCACGCCTGCAAGTGAGGTATAAAAGGAGGCAAATATGCACAAGCGCCCACAAATGAAGCAGCAGCTCTCAGAGGATTATGGGGCTGCATGAGCATTATTATTTTATGTAGATAGGTAATTTATGACATCAGCTAAATTTTCATCCTATTTTATTCCAAAATGTACATGATTATAATAAAGTCATTGATACTGTGAATGAATATATATTGTACAAGAATGAAATCACAAACTACCTCAACAACTTTTTCATTTGGAACACAAATACTGACCAGCTTCTAAAACTAATTTAGAAGTTAAAGATATAGGAGACAAATCACTTCACCACTTAACCAGGCTTCTGCTATATCGCCAAAGAAAAGCTCAGAAAAGTGTTCCAAAATTACCATAATGTTTCTGGTCAGTCTTTTCAGCCTGAACTTTCTGCTTGATATTTACAGGACCACATATACGGAAGAAATAGAGCCAATGGCATGGACACGGTGTACAAGTTGCATTCCACAGCTCAGAGCACTGACATCATGGTGCTTGCTCAATGAGATGCAGTCTCCATAAGAGCACAAGACCACAAATGTGGTATGCCATTCTCTGTTCAAATACAAAACAGCTGTCTCCAGCTGCAAACTCTTCCATTGTCCGTGTTAAGAGTATCAACAGATGTAACTCTGGTATAATTACAGGAATTTCCACCTCCTGGTTTTCCAGACAAGCTCTCTACATTATTATGAAAACGTGTTAAAATGACAAATGTGCAAGGAAGTTTAAATAGAGCTAGACCAGTTCATTACTGCAAACTCTATAACTAAAACAAAGTCATGTTTGCATCTGAAACATAGCTTCAGCAGTTCCTCTTGGGATCATTGATTGAGCCACTTGAATCCTGGCAGCATCAGTGAAGACTGCAAAAAGTATCCTGCATGATCCTGCACATCAACGGTTTGCGAATGTGAGACAGAAACTATTGAGAAAAGCATTATATTTAAAGATTAAACACAAAGTTGAAATGATTTGTTGAATTTTTGGAAGCTTTTTTGACTTCAGATTTATTTATCATCTATTTGAACAAGTACAACCCGAAGAAAAGGCATTCTCCGGTACTCAGTGAAACACACATACAGACATAACGCCCATACAAACAATCCAACTCCATATGATCTTACTCGCAAATGCAAGATCGCTGGAGAAGAAAATGGATTACTTGAGATTGCATCTGAACCACAAAGAACTGCAAGGTTGCTACAGAAATGAGACTCCAAGAATCCATTCCAGACTCAGTGATCCAACTTGATGACCTTATCCCCCTCAAGGCACACAGAAATCATGCCTAGACTTGAGGAGGTCTTCTGTGTATTTAAATCAGTGAGAACTAGGGCACAAATGTCTCTGTTGTACAGACGTTCTGCTCAAGAGAGATAGAGTAGCTAATGCTGAAATGTAGACCCTTCTACCTGCCCAGGTAAATCTTGGCCATGCTGATTGCCGCAGTTTACGTTATGCCTTTGGAAAGGCAATTAAAAGATTTTATGATGCCATTTGTGAAGCCCAGACATTGCAGCTTCGTGGTGCCATGATTGTAGCTGGTGAGTTCAATCATGCCAACCTGAAAACTATTCAATCACAGTTTCAGCAGCATGTTAAATTCACTACCAGAGGAGAGAACACACGAGGTCGGGTATACCTTGACATTCCTGATGCATATAAGGTTGCACCTCGGTCCCACCTCACATATCCATCCTGCTAACCCCAGCAGACAGACCACTGCTAAAACAAAGTCAATTCACAGGGAAATCAAGACGTGGTTGGTGTAAGGGGGTGGGGGTGGGGGCGTTACAGCAGCATGACAGGATTGCTTTGAGACTATGGACTGGAGATGTTTCAGGGAGGCAGCCGTCGACAAACATTGAGGAGTACACAAGCTCAATGATTGGCTTTTATTAGCAAGTCCATCGAGGATGTCACAGAGGACAAATGCTACACAACCAGGGCAAGCCAGAAATCATGGTTGGACATAGAGGTGCGTGTACTTCTCAAAGCTCGTGATGCTGCCTTCAGCGTTGGAGACAAAATGGCATGAATGATCAACTCGGGATGAACTCTCCTATGCAATCTGGAAGGCAAAGCATGGGCATGCACAGGGGATCCATTGTCAGCTGCGCGACACTGGTGACTAAAGAAAATGTGGCAAGGGATCAAGACCATAACAGACCACAAGAAAACCCTGTGAGTCAAAGTCAATGACACCTCCCTTCCAGACAGACTGAACATCTTCTATGCAAGGTTCAATGAGAAGAACAGGCTGATGCCAAACAAAACCTCATTCTCCCCCTGATGAACAGGCTGCTTGCATAGATGTGGCTGAGGTGAGGAGAACCCAATCAACACAAGGCAGTGGGCCCATACAACATATCTGGTCGGGTACTGAAGGACTGTATAAACACACCAAAAAGCTAGAGAAACTCAGCTGGTCTTTTCAGCGTCAAGAGGAGACAAAGATAAGGGGAGTCACGTGATGGAGTAGTGGCCGGACGGTGAACTCCAGCCCTCTCCAGAAAAGTCGGGAAAAACAAGAGAAAACACAAAGGCACAGAAATAAAAGTTACAGAAAAGTGAGTATAAAGGTGGAAAGAAGATGGCGACAAAAAAAGAAAAATCGAAAGCAACGGCAAGAAGAGAGGAAGAGAAGACAAAGGAGGAAAAAGGTGAAGGCCTTACCTGTCCGAAGAGGCCCGCTGCGGAGAGAGAAACCCGCTCCCTCAGGTCGGTAAATAATGGACTACAAAAATGGCTCGCTGAGCTGAGTAAAAGTGCGCAACCGCGCATGCGCGAAGTATCGCGCATGCGCGATGCGAATGAAAAAAAAACACACCGACGGGAGGGGGGACCAGCTGGGGAGTCGATCTCCACAGCCGGCAACGACAGCTGCAGAACACCTGCAGCAAGAAGAGACCACAGAAGACAATAGAAACAAGAAAGAAGAGGAGGAAAGGGCAACAAAGAAACAACAGATGGTCAACCCAGAGGAAGAAGAAGAGGAAGAGTATGGTGAAATAGAAGAAGAAAAGATAGGCAAGGTAAAGGATATACTTGCTCTTATTAAAGGATACATGGAGTCATTTAAAGAATGGCAAACACAGGAATTTAAGGATTTAAGAAAAAGAATAAACAACACAGAAGAGAAAATAATTAAAATGGAGATGACCTTAACAGAAATGGGAAAAAAAATGGACAAGATGGAAGAGCGGGCAGTAGCAGCAGAAATGGAGGTAGAAGACTTAAAAAAGAAATTGGAGAAATCTAATAAAAAAAACTAAAGAGACACAAGAACTACTAGCTCAAAAAATAGATACAATGGAAAACCATAACAGAAGAAATAACATAAAGATAGTGGGCCTTAAGGAAGATGAAGAAGGCAAGAATATGAGGGAGTTTATAAAAGAGTGGATCCCTAAGACCCTAGGATGTCCAGAACTACAGCATGAAATGGAAATAGAAAGGGCACATAGAGTATTGGCCTCTAAACCACAACCACAACAAAAACCAAGATCTATTGTAGTAAAATTCCTAAGATATACTACAAGAGAAAAGGTACTGGAGAAGACAATGGAAAAAGTAAGAGAGGGCAACAAACCACTGGAGTATAAAGGGCAAAAAATCTTCATTTATCCAGATATAAGTTTTGAACTCCTAAAGAAGAGAAAAGAGTTCAATACAGCAAAGGCGATTTTATGGAAGAAAGGGTATAAATTTATACTAAAGCATCCAGCGGTATTGAAAATATTTATTCCAGGACAACAAAACAGACTATTCTCGGATCCAGAAGAAGCACGAAAATTTGCAGAACAATTACAAAAATAGACTGAGGGAGGAAGACGGGTAATGAGAGTTAAAATGATCACGATTGATATGTATGTGGGTAAAGACAAAAATAGACTGAGGGATGAAGACGGGTAATGAGAGTAAAAATGATCACGATTGATATGTATGCGGGTAAAGAGGTATAAGAGTGAATAGAGACAATGAGCATACATGAATGTATCTGTACTTAGAGGAAAATATAGATAGTATAGACAAGAATTAATAAGGGAAGGTAATGGAATAGAGAGAATAAGGAGGGAATTAAAAGAGTGACCTTTGTGACATATGAAAAGTGAAATCTTTTCTGGGGGAGGCGGGGTGGGGGGAAATAGCGGTCACTGCAAAATCAGTTGACGCTTGCGAGTGGATTCGCAAATCCAAATGGAGAGGGGAGATGTGGTTGTCCGACAAGGGATAAAGGACAACTCAGGAGGTGAAGGGGAGATTGGGGATAAATAAGATAGAAATAGGAGAATAAGGAAAATGTTAGATGTTGTAGGAATGTTGTCTTATAAAGAGTTGAAAATAAGAAAACAGAAATGGAAAAGGAGGAAAGGTAATGATGGAAAAACGGAAAGAGAAGATAAACAAAATATAAAAGGGCTACGCTGAACTATATGTCTTTAAATATTAATGGAATACATAACCAAATTAAAAGGAAGAAACTACCAAATTTAAATGAATAAATGTATTCCATTAGAAAAAATAACATATTGGTTAAGAAATAATATTGAAATATTCGAACAAGTATAGGAGCCTTACATTAAATACAATAGCGAAAACCTACCGGGGACAAACATTACCTAAGTTGATGGAAGGAGAAAGAAAGAAAAGAATGGACTCAGTAGAATTTCTGGTGTAATTTTGTTGAATGACAACATTGTCTGACTGGCTTAATGCAACCTAGATTGTATACCTAAAATGGATGAGGGGGGGGGTGGGGGGGTGGTTTGGGAGGAAAGGGGGGGGGACAAAAAGTCACTGTATATGTGTGAAAAAGAAATAGTGTATATCATGGCTAATGTGATTTATGGTGTGAAAAAAAAAATTAAAAAAAAAAGAAAAAGAGGAGACAAAGATACATAGCCAATGTTTCGGGCCTGAGCCTTCTTCAAGTAATAAACAGAATGAGCCAAAAGCAGGAAATCACACAAAGTCTCAGAATTCAGACGATGCTGGCTGGGGGAGGAATCCAGACCAAGAAAAAGTGTTAATTGGATATGATAAGAGTCAAGGTAAGAATTTATCATGTTTGTGCAAAAGGAGATGGAAGGGAGAGACAAAGTTGGGGGAAGGCAACAAGGAAAGAAGTTGGGGGGGGGGTTAATGAAAGGCAGAGAAGTCGATATTAATGCCATCCGGTTGGAGGGTGCCCAGTCAGAAGATGAAGTGTTGTTCCTCCAATTTGAGGGTGGTCTCAGTCAGGCAGTGCATGAGACCATGGATAGACATGTCAGCAAGGGAATGGAATGGAAAATTGAAATGGTGGCAGACAGAGCCGAAGTGCTCAATAAAACAATCTTCCGGTCTACATCCATTCTCTCCGATTTAGAGGAGACCACAACGGGAGCACCGGATGCAGTAGGTAACCCCACATGTGAAATGTTGGAAGGACTGTTTGAGACCCTGAATGGTGGTGAGGGAGGAGGTGTGGGTGCAAGTAGACCATTTCCTGTGATCACAAGGGTAGGTCCCAAGGGGGACAATTGGTAGGGAGAGAGGAATAGACAAGGGAGTGGCGGAGGACAGAGAGATGACTGTGTCCAGAGATGGAATCGTGTAGCAGGTGGCGAAAATAGCAGAGGAGGATATATTTAATGCAGAGACTGATGAGGCACTAGGTGAGGACAAGAGGAACCTCTGCCTGTGTTGCATGCAGGGGCAAGGGCAGATGTGTGGGTAATAAAGAATATGCAGGTGATCACCGAGTTGATGGTGATCGAGTGAAGCCACGTAGTTTGAAGAAGGAGGACATTTCTGATGATCGGGCATAGACGGTGTTGGCGCCAGAACACGTCTTAGCAGTAACTGCGGGGAGCATAATCTGATGCTCGAAAACTCGCACAGCGATGGGGGGATGACGGAGGTTCCTACTTGCAGTGGTGGTGCCACTGCCATCCCCACGACACAGCAAATGCGCTGCTTATATTGCATGGAGGCTAGTGACTTTAGATGCTAGTGACACTTAACATACGCTAGTACTATTGTTAGCGATGGGGCGGGATACATTACCTCTTTTGGGTGAGCGGTGGCTGCGAGCAGGTGGGGGGGGGGGTCACAATACCTCATTTGGAGGAAAATGTCCATGAATGCTCCCCCTTGACACTGACTCTGGGCATGGAAGTCCTCATCCTGGGTGCAGATGCAACGGAGATGGAGGAATTGAAAGAATGGAATGGAATCCTTACCGGGGACAGGGAGAGAAGAGGGGTAGTCGAGGTAGGTGTGGGAGTTGGTGGGTTTTAGAGAAGATGTCGACCCAGAGATCAAGGAAAGGGAAAGTGTTGCTAGAGATGGACCAACGGAATTTGAGGTTGGGGTGGAAGTTGACACCAAAGTTGATGAAGTCGATGAGCTCATCATGGGTACATGAGGCAGCACCAAAGTAGTCATGGATGTAGCGGAGGAAGAGTTGAGGGGCCTTGCCAAATCTGCAGACATTGAACATTCTGCTTATCTTCTTGGTCATTGTAATTTTTAACTAATTTTACAGGAATATATGTAAAAGCACAGTTTTATCCATTTAAAATATAATATTTTGCAAGCAGAAATACAAAGTTCTCTAAAAATAATTGTAAAAATGTATAGCACAGTTTCAATAATTTGCAATGAATCTTTGCCGAACAGCAGATATCCTTCGAATATATGAAATAGGAAAGCTAACAAGTATAAATGCAATCAACATCAGAATAAAGCTTTTGCAATCAAGTTGATAAACAATATAGCAATTAAAATGTTGCTTTGCTTAAATACCTTTCTTGGCCATTTATAGAGGTCATCCAAAGGGATTCATTGGAGTTAAAATCCATCCAAGATAAGCTGATGAAGTCTTTTTTTTAAATTAAACATTTTGTTCACCATGTGTGGCAGTTCTCTGTGGATTGTTGCTTTAATTCAACAGCAGTGAAGCAAGCAGACAAAGCTGAGTATCCACTGTGAACGTCCAAAAGTAACCATGGAAGCATTGTCCATTTGTTCGAACCTAATGAATGATGCAGTCATTCATTTCCCTGAATCAATATTTGAGCTATTTGAAACATTACCATAGGTTCAAAATAATCTGGCCTTGCTTCAGAAACCAAAGTTTCCAAACACCTAAAATGTATTAACCAAGTTAAAAGGAAAGCACTATGAACATTTGATTTGATTTGTGGAATAGAGTGAGTGGTCTAGTGCTTTTACACAGCAGCAATTATATCCCCTGACTATCATCATGTTTTAATTTATGTTCTTGTATCAATTTAGAGGATGATATTGTAAAGGAAGACTGCATATAAGTCAGGATACAGGAGGGAGACTGAAAACTTGGCTCAAGGGTGCACTAACAACAACCAAAATGGAGTATGACTAATTTTCTTAAATTTCTTGAGGGGGAGGAAAGGGGGTAGGCCAGGGGAGGAGTGGGGTGGCAGATGGAGGAGAGGGGGTGGCAGGGGGAGGGGAGGGGGTGTCAGGGAGGGGGGGGTTGCAGATGGAAGAGAGGGTGACAGGGGGAGGAGAAGAGGTGACAGGAAGGAGGGGGTGAAAGAGAAGGAGAGGGGGTGATGGGGGGTGGAGTGGGGATGGCAGGGGGAGAAGAGGGGATGGATGGGGAGGAGAGGGGATAGCAGGGGGAAGAAAGGGGGTTGACGGGGTGGACAGGGGGGAGAGGGGGGTGAACAGGGGGATTGTGTTTGAGGGGAAAGCCAGAGGTAAACAATCCAGTGATCATTGGGGGATCAGAGGGGGAGCACATTTATGTTCTTGAAGGTCAATTGGTCTTTTGGTCTAAAATATGACCAGCTTAATAGGTATGCTAAAAAAAAAAAAACGACTGCTCATCTCAACAGCTGGTACTAACTTTCAAGAAGGCTGGACATTCTGGTACATCCAAATGAAGGTATTTATAATTTTTTTTTAACCAGAGGATTCAGGTTCCGGTCCAAATTCTAATTTATTGTTATCTGACTGTTTAGATCAGTGGTTCCCAACCTTTTTCTTTCCACTCACATAAAACTTTACGTGTTCCCTATGCCATAGGTGCTCTGTAATTAGCAAGGGATTGCTTAAGGTGGTGTGTGGGTGGAAAGAAAAAGGTTGAAAACCACTGTTTTAATTGTACCTAATTGACTCATGATGTGCACGGTTTCACAACTCCAAAGGAAATGGACCAATGACAATTTGTCTTGAGCAATATATTTCAGTAAAAATTGGGTCTTGAGCAGTGATTCTCAACCTTCCCTTCCCACTCGCATTCCACCTTAAGCAATCCCTGACTAATCACAGAGCACCAATAGCATTGGGATTACTTAAAGTGGTATGTGAGTGGAAAGAAAATGGTTGGGAACCACTGGTTTAGATGAAAAAGACGGTGGTGCCTGTGCTGGGCAATGGGTTGCAGATTCCGGGGCAGCAGAGGACCAGTGCAGGGCACCACACCTGATACGGGGAGGACAGCCCCCATTAAGAGGGAGAAGCATGGGAGATGACCTTACAAGACAGTGACCCCAGCAGCACACCAACGAGGACCCACACAGGCTACGGGGCTGTTGGCAACTTGCGGTCGAAGGACACACAAGTTGCAGGTGGCTGGAGTCTCTCTCATGGGAATCAAGTAGTGCACCAGGATTCGAGAGGGTGCTGATGGCAAGGGCCTTGAGCGCTGAATGCTTCCTGATCATAGCAGAGGTTTGGAGCTGGAATATGGGTGGCTGATGGTTTGAACTGGAGTCTGTGCCAGCTGCAGAGGCTGCGTAAGTGCTGGAAGCATCTTCACGGACAGAATCAGAATCAGGTTTACTGTCACGAACATGTCAGGAAATTTGTTGTTTTTCGGCAGCAGTGTTGTGCATTACAGGTGAAAAATTGTTGTAAATTACACTTCTGTAAATAATTAGTGCAAAAAATGAGAAAAAAGTTAAGTAGCGTTGACAGATTAATTTTTCATTCAGAAATATTATGGCAGAGGGGAAGAGGTTGTTTTTGTACTATTGCATGTGCATCTTCAGACTCCTGTACCTCCTTCGTGATGGAAGCAGTGTGAAGAGAGTGTAGCGCAATCAGTGACCACCCACAGACACGAAGTAAGGGACAAAGGATTCATTGATCTAAAGATCCAAGCATACCTCAGCATGCTGCTGGTTCAAGTCCAAGGGCAGGTATGGGGGAGGAGACGAGGGCTCTCGGCCGGCACCTGGCTGGCTGTCAGTCAGACGACCAGAAGCCACATCCGGCCCATCGAGGTCAGTCACTCGGAGCTACAGCTAACTGCAGCAGGGACTTTAAGTGGAATAAAGCCTGTTGATCACTCTTTGTTTTGTGTCTGCTTTTCTGTATGACAGCGCACCACATAGGAGTCTTAGGGGGAGGGGGAGGGGCTACCAGTACAGCAGGCACCCCAGCCTGCCCAGCTCAGTGGGGAATGTGCCCGCAACACCATGTTCCACCACAGAGAGCTTGGCCTGGGTGGTGAGGGTCTTTCTTAAGACACTTGTAGATGTCCTCGATGGAGTGAAGACTGGTGCCCACGATGGGATTGGCCATGTTCACAACTCTATGTAGTCTTTTCCTGTCCTGTGCATTGGCAGACATCCAAAACCAGTCAGTGATGTGACCAGTCAGAATGCTCTCCACAGTACACGTCTTCAGTGACATATCAAATCTCCTCAAACTCCAAACGATATGTACCCACTGGCAATCATTCATGATTGCATTGACATGATGGTCCCAAGATAGATCTTCAAAGAATGTTGACACCCAAGAATTTGAAGTTCTTTACCCACTCCACTGCTGACCCCTCGATGAGGAATGGTTTGTATTTTCCTGGTTTCCCCTTCCTGAAGTCCACAAGAAATTCTTAGTTTTGCTAACATTGAGTGCAGGTTTGTTGGAGTGTCACAACTCAACTAGTTGATCTATATCACTCTTATACACTTCCTCATTTCTGTCTGTGATTCTGTCGACAACCATGGCATCATTTGTAGATTCCATTTGAACTGTGCCTGGCTGTATAGTCATGGGTGCAGAGTGAGTAGGACAGTGGGCACAAATCCTTGAAGTGCACCTGTGTTGATGGTCAGTAAGGAGGAGATGTTGTTACTGATCTGCACAGACGGTAATCTTCTGATGAGGAAGTCAAGGATTGCAGTGAGAGGTGAAGAGGCCCAGTTTTTGAGACACTCAGTGTTTCAGAAGGGACTCTCTTCTGCTTTGCTTTCTCCTGTTGTTCGGGGAACGAGGAATGCTCATGACGACTTTGTGTTTGCTTTACGGTAGATAAAAGGTGAAATATTTCATGTATGAGTGTGTATCTCTCTCTCCTTTTTTTCTTATTGTGTGTGCATACATACATACATATATATAGATATATATATATATCTATATATATGTGTGTGTGTGTGTGTGTGTGTGTGTGTGTGTGTGTGTGTGTGTGTGTGTGTGTGTGTGTATATATATATCTATATATAGATATATATATATCTATATATATGTATGTATGTATTATAACTGCGATTATCCGAATCTGATTCTCCAAAATCCTCATTACCTGAAATATTTTTAAAAATTTGGACAAATGAGGATATCCGAAACAAATCAGAAATCCTTATTTATCCAACATTTTTTCGGACCCAAACTGGTCTCACAGGTTGAAAAAAATTCACTCTCTCCCATTTCTTCTTCACCTTCCCCTATTAACTTTTCTCTCCAACTCTCCCTCTCAAACTGCATCCCACTGTCTCCCAGCCACAAGCAGCCAAAAGAATCCCTTGTCCCAATGTCATCAAGGAGAGCAGCCTCCCAGGCAGGAGCGGGACCTCGGGCTCAGTGGCATTCATTCCCCTTCCCTACCTCCCTCGTCAGCACAGCGGAGCACCCAATGCTGACTCCGAACCCTCCCCTTGGCCTACTACTGCACACATACTCTGGACTCCCTGATGTGTGTGCGTGGTAGGCCTGGGAAGGATTCCAAGTTGGAACTGGGGAGACAGGAGCCTGCTGACCGTAGTGTGGTGAAATGACTGTTGGTACTGGTTGGCTTGCCCTCCGGGGGTCTCCCTACCTTAGCTCCTCCCTTGTTCCTTCCCATGTGACCTCTGGCCATAAGGGTAGAGTCCCCTCTCCTTCCTGCTCATTTTCCTAGCCTAGACCCGGGCCAGCAGTCTCTTGCTCAATAAAGCCTATCATTCCCCTCAGTCTGTGCAATTATTGGCCTACCGATAGCATCCAACAATTTATTGAGCAAGATTTTTAGAACTCTCCGGTTATGGAGAAATTGCTGCGCCCTAAAAGGCTGGAAGTAGACCCCCAAGTCCTGGGTGCATAGGTATTCTTTGAGCAGTGAGTGAATTGTTTTAATAATTACCTCGATGCTGCTGCAGAGGTGGTCGATTCTGACGAGAAAAAACTCCATATTCTTCAAGCACGAGTCGGCCAGAAAGCCTACCTGACCATCCTAGGCTGTGCAACCTACACCGATGCAATGGCTGAGCTACGGGCACTCTATAAAATCAAGGTGAACTCGGTTTACTCCCGTTACCTGCTGGTGTCACGGAAACAACAGCCTGGTGAGTCTGCCGAAGAGTACATCCGATCCTTGGTCACACTGGGAAAAGACTGTTTGGGAGATCTCTCAGGCCCGAGCACGATATAATCGAACCAGTGCGTGGAAGAGCTGATCAGAGACACCTGTGTGTCGGGGTTGTGGTCGGGCTACATCCGGCAGAGGCTCATCGAGGATGACCCACTCTCCCTTAAAAAGGCTATCGACTGGTCGGAACTCTGGACTCACCCAAGCGCCAAGCGGTGTCGATTGCGGGCAGAAGTGGGCCGACAGTGTATGTTCCAGGGTCTCTGGCCTTTGCATGGTCAACATGGAGGTTGCCATCTTGGGCCAGCCTCCCCACCGATGATGATGATGGAGAAACGCCTCTTCTCGCTTCCGTGACTCTAAACCAAGCCAGTGCTCACCCGATCTCGAACTCAATGATGCAGATCGAGGAGAATGGGCATAAAATTAACTGTCTTTTTGATAGCAGCAGCACGGAAAGCTTTGTACATCCTGATGTGGTCCAGAGACTCTCCCTCCCGGTCCAACCCATGACCGGGATGGTTTCAATGGCAGCCAGGGACCAACAGAGTATCCGGGGGTTTTGTGTTGCATCGCTGATGGTGGGGGGGATTGTTACAATGACTTTGTGTTACTGGTAATGCCCTGCCTCTGCACGCTGATCCGCCTAGGCCTTGACTTCCAGAGTCAGTTGAGGAGCATGACAATGGCTATCACAGCCCTCAGCTTTCGGGTGACCATCCCCAACCCCCGTTACCGTCCTGCAGCTCTGACACCCAGTCCACAGCACCGACCAGCGGCCCTAGTACTTGGTCTCAGGCTACGAACTGTGGTCTTACCCCCTTAAGGGTGCCCCCTCCATCGCTGTTCGCGAACCTCACCCCAGACTACAGACCCATCGCCACCACTATAGTTTGGAGGATATGCAATTCATCCGGGCTGAGGTTCAGCGACTTCTGGCAGAGGGGATCATCGCCCCTAGCACCAGTCCCTGGAGAGCACAGGTCCTCGGATGGTAATTGACTACAGTCAAACCATTAACCACTTCACCCAGCTGGATGCGTACCCACTCCCCTGCATTGCTGACTTGGTCAACAAGGTCACCAGATATAGAATTTTTTCACCCACTGACCTCAAGTTGGCTTACCGTCAACTTCCTCTCCGTCCGAGCGATCAAATCTATACCGGGTTCAAAGCCAACGGGAAACTTTTCCACTTTCTGCGGGTACCCTTCAGTGTTACTAATGGTGTTTCTGCTTTCCAGAGAGTAACGGACTGAATGGTGGAGGAGCACAGGCTGATGGTGACGATCCCCTACCTCGACAATGTCACCATCTGCAGCCATGATCAGCAGGACCACGACGCAATCCTCGCCAAGTTATTGCATACGGCTAAGTTGCTTAACTTGACATACAACAAGGACAAGTGCGTGCTCAACACTGAGCGCCTGGCCCTTCTTGGATGCGTCGTGGCACATGGTGTCATTGCTCCTGAACCCGACTGCATGCGACCACTTCTAGAACTCCCTGTCCCGAGCACCCTGAAGGTGCTGAAGCAGTGCCTATGGCTGTTTTTGTACTATGCGCAGTGGGTGCCCAACTATGCCGATAAGGCCCATCCCCTAATTAGATCGACCACTTTTCCATTATCAGCGGAAGCCCAGGCTGCCTTCAACCAAATTCGAGGAGGCATCGCTAAGGCCACGATGCATGCCATAGATGAGTCCATCACCTTCCAGGTGGAAATCAATGCCTTTAACATCGCACTGGCCGCCACATTAAACCAGGCAGGCAGGCTGGCTTGTAGCGTTTTTTCCCATACACTTCATGGCCCTGAACTCTGGCGCTCCTCCGTTGAGAAGAAGGCGCAGGCGATCATTGAGGCAGTGCGCCACAATCAGCACTACCTAGCCAGTAAAAGATTTACTCTGTTGACTGATTAGAGGGCAGTTGCCTTCATGCTCAGTGCCAAACAGCGGGGTAAAATAAAAAATGACAAGATTCTGAGGTGGAGGATTGAGTTATCCACCTACAATTATCACATCTTGTACAGGCCAGGTAAGCTCAATGATCCCCAGATGCCCTATCCCGAGGGACATGCATCTCAACCGTCTCCAGGTCCTGCACGACAGTCCGTGCCATCCCAGAGTCACAAGGCTCTATCACTTTATTAGGTCAAGGAACCTCCCCTACTCTGTCGAGGATGTCCGGTTCATGACCAGACACTGAGTGTGAGCCTCAGTTCTACCGGCCAGAAAAGGCACACCTCATCAAGGCCACCCACACTTTCGAATGACTCAGTGTCAATTTTAAGGGCCCCCTCCCTACCACAAATAGGAATGCATACTTCCTGATGGTGGTGGATGAATTTTCCAGGTTCCCCTTTCCAATTCCCTGCCCGGATATGACCTCAACTACGGTCATCAAGGCCCTGACCAGTATCTTCATTCTGTTTGGGTACCCCGACTATATTCATAGTGACCAGGGGACCTCGTTCATGAGTAAGAAACTTCATCAGTACTTCCTGACCAGAGGCATAGCCACCAACAGGACCACCAGCTATAACCCCAGAGGTAATGGCCAGGTGGAAAGGGAGAATGGGACCACCAGCTATACCCCAGAAGTAATGGCCAGGTGGAAAGGCACTGCTCCTGGCCCTCAGGTCCAAATATTTACCAGTGTCCCGCTGGCAGGACATTTTGCCAGAAGCCCTCCATGCTATCTGGCCATTACTCTGCACCGCACCTAACACCACCCCGCATGAACGCCTCTTGCTTTCCCTAGGAGATCAGCAAATGGTTCTTCCATCCCTCCCTGGCTGACATCCCCAGGGCCGGTTCTCCTTTGGAAGCATGTCAGAGGCCATAAGACGGATCCACTGGTTGAAGCAGTAAACCTCATTCATGCCAACCCACAGTATGCATTTGTGAGGTACCTGGACAGCCACGAGTGCCCTTATGAGACCTGGCAAGGGCCAGAGACTCTGAGACTGCCTTGTCGGCTGCTGACCACACCGCGGACCTGATGGTGCCAATACCCAAGCACAGCTCAGGAATCCGAGTTGCCAACCTTGCAGCTGGACGTTCAGACTCCTCCCACTCCTACAGCTGCAGAGGACTCCCCAGTGATTCAGGAGTCCACTGTCAGCACCCCAACCCCCACTGTTCTGGCACCAGACACTCCCCCGTAGGCCCCCTCTTCGGAGGAGCGCCATACTGAAATGCCGGTTCTCCAGCGGTCTGGCAGACAGAGAAGGCTGCTGGGTTCTTTTAAAAAAAAAGGGGGGGGGGGTGAATGTGGTGATATGACTGTTGGTACTGGCTCAAAATTTGAGCCTTAATTTTCAAACCCCTCCATGAGCCATTATCCCAACCCCCAACAAGCACCATATCTGTAACCTCAATGCAGTTTTCTCTGCATTCCATAAGTACTGAAACAGCAGACCCAGATCATAATGATTCCACTATTGGTGGCCATGCCTTCCACGGCAATGGTCTCAGAGTCGAAAATTTCCTTCCTATCACTCTCTCCTCCTTTGTCCTCCTTTAAAATGCTCCCTAATCTTCAATAAAACACTTTGCCTAATACCTCCGGGTGTCTCCCTACCTTAGCTCCTCCCTTGTTCCTTCCCATGTGACCCCTGGCCATAAAGATCATGTCCCCTCTCCTTCCCACTCATTTTCCTAGCCTAGACCCGGGATAGCAGTCCCTTGCTTAATAAAGCCTTTCGTTCCCCTCAGTCTTCTGTCTGTGCAATTATTGGGCTACCGATAGTGCCCGACATGTAGAGAGTGTTCCACCAGCCCGGGAACCTCCCCAGGGATCTGCAGCAGTGGCGGGGTCATGTTGGGGATCGCTGGCGACAGTTGAGAGGTGTCAGTGATCAGCAGTGGTGTTGTGGCCAGCATTTTTTTTAATGAGAATAAAACATTATTTTAATGCATAAAAAAATCTTCCCTTGTTTGTTATTGTTTAAACATTGTTACAAGCAATTTGTTGTTGCTACTGGCCTGTTTTTAAAAAATTACCAGTTCTCTGAAAAAAAACATTTATCTGACATAGGCCTGGTCCCAACCATTTTGGATAATCGGAGTTGTAGTATGCGCGCATGTGCACACACACACACCACCCCCCCCCCCCCGCCCATATATATTTTGGTGTATAAGTCAAGTCTTAAAACCCTCAAAAAATGGAGCCATTAACCCAACCCCCAATAAGCACCATATCTGTAAGCTCAATCAGTTTTCTCTGCATTCCATAAGTACTGAAACAGCAGACCCAGATCATAATGATTCCACTGTTGGTGGCCATGCCTTCCACGGCAATGGTCTCAGAGCCGAAAATTTCCTTCCTATCACTCTCTCCCCTCCTTTGTCCTCCTTTAAAATGCTCCCTAATCTTCAATAAAACACTTCGCCCAATGCCTCCTTGTTGTTGCTTGGCATTAAAGTTGAATTAATAATGTTCACTTCAGCTGATTATATTAATGAAGTGCAAGCTTTTGTAACTGCTAATGGGTTTCCTTTATTTTCTTTTATCTGAAACTTCTAATTTGTTACCTCCATCCTAGAATGGTTTAGAAAACCTTACCTTGTCAAAACTATTCACAGATGCTGTTCAGTATCCAGCAACATATTTGAAGCAACATTCTCAGGTTTATCGTAGATCAGCGGTTAAACAGGAAAGTCTGGAGTCACAGTGATTGTAGCACCATGCACAAGAGTCCTGGAGAAACTCAGCAGGTCAAGCAGCGATCGTCGGCAGCAAAAAGACCCTAATTCAGCTGGCACCTTGAATGATCTCACCATCTCCCTCTCTCACACACAAAACAAAATTGTGTAATCATAGAAAATAGGAGCAATAAAAAAAATTCAGCCCCAAGCATGGAGCAGCATCCAATATAAAATTGTGTCTGATCGTACAATATCAATATCTGCATTCTCTCCATATCCCTTAATCCCTTTAGCTATAAAGGCCACATCAATTTCCCTTTCAAATATATCCAACAAACTCACCTCAACCTGTGGTTATTGGTTGTCCTGAGATTGTCACCCCTTGTTCTGGGCTTTCCCAACATGTGGAGCATTCTTCCTGCACCAAGCCTGGCTTGTCCTGTCAGTATTTAACATATTTCAATGAGAGTGCCTGTCATTCCAATGAGAATAACATATCTTCATACATATGGGCATAAGAGCACCATGGTTAGCATAGCAGTTAGCGCAACACTGTTACAATGGCAGCAGCGATCTTGGTTCGAATCTGGCACTGTCTATAAGGCATTTGTACACTCACCCTCGTGTTTGCGTGGGTTTCCTCATGCTATTACAGTGCCAGGTTTGAATCCAGCCTGGTCTGTCAGGAGTTTATACCTTCTCCCCATGTCTGTGTGTATTTCCTCCGGGTGTTCCATTTTCCTCCCACCCTTCAAAACGTTCAAGGGTTGATTAGGATATTTGGGCAGCAAGGGCTTGTGGGCCAGAAGGGCCTGTTACTGTGCTGTATGTCCAAAAAAGAATGTAAGGTGACAAACTACATGGGATCCAGTACCAATGTTTGAGGAACACCACTAGTCTCAGGCCTACAATCAAAAAAGCAATCATCTGTAGCTCTTTCTAGCTTCTCCTGTAAAACCAAGGTCAAATCCAGTTTACTATCTCACCATGAATACAAAGTGACTGAAACTTCCTGAATAACCTCCCATGTTGGACCTTGTCAAAGGTCTTACTTAAGTCCACATAGGCAACATCCACCATCCATGCGCAAAGCCATGTTGACTTTCACTAATCCCTCACTGTCTATCCAAATGCTTGAATATCCAATCTCTTAGAACACCTTCCAATAACTTACCCACTACTGACATCAGGCTCACCAGCCTAAAATTTCCCAGTTGACACAAAAATGCGAGAGCAACTGTTTGCTGGAAAAGAAATTTCCAGCACTCCCCTACCTAAGCAGTTTTGCTCTCACACACTCGTGATCCAACGGAGTGAGATCAATCAGAGCAGAGCAATAATGCTATTGTTCCGATTTGAGGTTCTGAAAAATAAACTTCCTGGTGTTGCGTGATTTCTCAGTAAAAGGAAGGAAAGGAGAGTGGAGATGTGGTAGGATAAGTCCTTTACTATGTTGGCTCCTTTGGAAGACTGGATTCAGGGGCACAGCATGGTGGATGGGTTAGCATCACAAGGTATGGTTTTCTAGCATTGGGCTGCAGGTCAGTCAATAGGACCTGTCAGTGATGTTACAATTACAAGTCCATGAAGTGACCTTCAAGCTGACATTGTATATTGTTGGACATCGAGTGTATGTCCAGCTCTCTCATGCATACCTTGTCAGATGATGGATGGACTCCAAAGGACTCTCACAGATCACACACACACACACACACACACACACACACACACACACACACACACACACACACACAGAGTAAACTTTTTGGAACTGCTTTGTCTGTTAGTTTACTGTTTCTTGAGCAAATTTAAAAAATTAAAATACTGGAAATCTGAGATATAAACAGAAAATTTTGCAAACAGACAACAGGTCAGGCAGCAACTGTGACAAGAGAAGCAAAATAAACATTTCAGGTCAAAGTCTCTTCAATAGAACTGGGAATGTGAATGAATAAGTTTAACTAAAAGCTTTAAATTACTAATCACAATGTATATCTCAATATTAGAATAGGAGGTGAAATACTGAAAAGCATTTTTCACTTTTTTTGAGAATTATATAAGACAATGTATAATTTATATATGACTCATGTTCTGCATTACATTATATAAAAGCTATTTAATTATTATCTAAACAATATATACATGTAATATATCTCTCTATTAAATTAATAAAGATGTTTTAAATAGGAAACTTTTTTAAATTTAACGGGCGTGCGTGCGTGTGTATGTGCCACAAATGCACAGCAACAACAAGCGACTGCACTTTTTGTCAAGTGTTGACATTATTTTTCTTTCAAGCTTCTCGTTCTAGTAAATGAAGCATGCTGCGTTTGCTCATGAATAAACTATCAAATTTTTTTTTTTTTTTTAAGTTTTAAATTACAGAGAAAGAGCGGACAACTGCCGGATAGGAAAAGGAATATCTTTGATAGGGTTATGCCCGAGTTGCTCAGGTGATCCCACTATTAACAGAGCTATTTGGTTGATAAGACTAATGAAGGGAAATTAGAGAGCTCTGTTTGTTTTCTATCTCTCTCTAACTGGTATCTGGAAGTTGGATCATGTGGCACCATCTTTTTTAGTCACTGCACAATCCAGTTTCAATGATAAATGAAACCTGATAAAGAAATGATATCATACCAGTTCCACCAAGTCTCTGAAAGTGATCCATACACCTGTACATAAGTGTCAAATAGTTTGCTACACTGAGCTACACACCATTTATGTAATTAAGTTTGCATTAGTCAAGGTGCCTTGAAAACTGCCCATAAATTTCTAAGCATAGTGCTCTCAGCATAATATCCTGGTTAAATTTGAAGCAATTTTTAAGAATAACCAGAAGAGAAACAAAGTTTATATCCACCACTGTCTGATGTAGAATGGCAGAAGTTATCATCGCTTGAAGTTCTGGAATTACATGATATTACAGACAAAAACGGAAATCTGAATGAAGCTGGAAAGTAGAGCGCATGGAAAGAATCAAAGGCTTGTTGATCCAAACCAAGGCTTTTATTAACTAAAAGACTGGAGCATATCACATGTCGGTTGACCAGTCCAGAATGACCTGGTCTGGCTAGGACCTGCCAGTAGGCGTGGCTATGCTCTCAGCCAATCACAGTCATCCTACACTACAATCTGGTGATAGATTGTGTGATAGAATCTGTACTGTCACAGTCCATAGACTCATAACTAGCCAAATACTATAAATTTATATGTCTTTATGTATCTGAAGAGCTAGCAGTTCTCTCAAAGACCAATATTTATCCCTCCACCAAAGTTCAAATTTGAAACAGTGCATACATGACATCACATACAACCCTGAGATTATTTTTTCCTGTGGGCCAGGCAGAATTTCTACATATTGGTAACTATAAACTGTACTCTTAAGATATGTATACAAAAAAACCAGAAATGTAAGCAAACTGTTAGTGCAAAGTAAGATTCCTGAAGTTAGTTCTAATTGAGTCTGTTGTTTGTTGTTTAGGAATCTGATGGAGGAGGGGTAGCAACTGTTCTTCAACCTCATGGTATGAGTCTTGTGGCATCTCTCCATCTTTCCTGATGGCAGCAGCAAGAATAGATCATGTCTAGGATGAAGTTCTCCAACGGCAGCATTCCATATAGATTTTTTTGATGTTGGGGAGAGTTTTGTATCTGAAGTACTTGACTGTGTCCACTACCTTTTGCAGGGCTTTCCGCTCAGAGGTATTGGTGATACAGCTTGTCAGCACACTTTCCACTACACAAGTTTGCCAAGGTTTCTGATGAAATACTGAACCTCCACAAGCTCCTGAGGAAGTCGAGGCGCTAACATGCTTTCTTCACAATAACATTAATGAAGGAAAGGTCCTCCAAGATAATGACTCCCAAGAATTTAAATTTGTTCACCTTCTGCAGATCTGATCACCCAAAGATCCCTGGATCGTACTCCTCTAAAATCTACAATAGCTCCTTAGTTTTGGTGATATTAAGAAAGAGGTTGTTGTTGGTACACCATTCAGCAAATTTTCATTCCCTCTCCTGTATGCTGACTAATGTAACTAATGTGAAGCCATTGTTCTTATGGTGGTGAGTACAACTCCATTATAGTGCCAGTGGCCTGGGTTTGAATCTAGGGCTATCTGTAATGAGTTTGTACGTTCTCACCTGGGTTCTCTTTCTGGTTTCGTCCTTCACTCCAAAGATGCGCCAGGTTAGTAGGTTCATTGGTCACATGGGTGAATTTGATTGGTGTGGGCTTGTGAGCAGGTTGGTCCTGTTACTGTAACGTATGTCTAAATTAACAAAAAACATCATCTGAATCGTTTTCATGTTGTAAGGACCTTGCCGGTTACACCTTATTCACTATTATTCACTAGAATCCACGGTTAGCACAATGCTGGTTTTGAATCCCGCGCTGTCTGTAAGGAGTTTGTACATTCTCCCCGTGTATGCAGGGGTGACCTCTGGGTGCTCTGGTCTCCTTTCACCCTTCCAAACATACTGAGGGTTCTAGGTTAATTGGGTGAAAATTGGGTGACACATGCTCGTGGGCTGGAAGGGCCTGTTACTGTGCTATATGCCAAAATAACTACTCTGGAGAAATACTTCATCACCTGTCAAGCTTATTGAATATCCTGAGTTCATAATAATATGCCCCATATGATCACATTCTGTCCCTGTCTAAATATAGTAAGTTATTGATTGCTTAAGTAATGTTGATGATATCAGGTGCCATGACAATCAGTAAATGCTTTTTTTAAATAATTTATTTCTCCATCCATCAGTAGATATAATTACTTAGGAATTGAGTATAAATACTTAATGTCATTATTTCACATTGCATTTATTGTTTTGTCCAGGTGGTACATGCAGAAGGCGCATTGCCAAGTTGCACCTTGGAGCTTGACGGGTCAACCTTCATTCGAAAAACATCAATGGACTTCAGATGATAACTCCCATCCTTGCTATTATTATTAATTCAATTATTCTTCAAGTTTGGTTTCAAAATCAAAACTTTTTCATGTTAAGTTAGATTAAAGAAAGGCAGGCCTATGTTGGAAATTTAAAACAAAACCATAAAATGCTGAGAACATTCAGCAAATTGGGCAATGTCAGTGGAAGGAGAAATAGCGTGGAATTTGCTTGTTTCAGGTTGAAGACCCTTCTTCAGCATTTATATATGCCTCTTTCTCTGTGTCATAGTTATCAGAAAATGATATTAAACATTTTATATTAATGGCTTTATATAAAATGAAAGAGTGTTGGACAATGGAAAAAAAATCATTTCCTTAACTCAAAAGCGACTGAAAGATCTGGAAGCCAGAACAGAAACACACACACACACACACACACACACACACACACACACACACACACACACACACACACACACACACACACACACACACGTTCAGAGTAAATAATCATGGAAACTACAGTTAAACAGAACCATTGAATTTTGGAGAAATATGTTCTTGTAGTACAACTGACTAACTCAAGAAAGCCTTCATATTAAAATCTATTGACTGGATAATCCAAGTTCACCTCTTGCAGTACACCTCTGTCAAATTTGAAAAGAAAATCCAGTCATATTGTGAAACGTTAAGGGTAAAATACTTCCAAAATACGTCTCAGTATAATTGAACGAATCACGTGCCCCCTAGTGGCTTGATTATGTGATTAGAGTTCACAGTTCCCTTTCCCAATTTGAACAGGGATGTATGTATGTTACAGGTACAAACACATACTTCAAAGACTACCAACATTACAGTCAAATTCTCCAAACAAGCAGTGCACAGAAATTCAAAATATTTGAATTGCATTTTATGTTTATAATAAATTACCTATTTGTAACCATTATTTTCATCTAGAAAGCTGACATAATCTCAAATACAAATAGGATGAGCAAAATCCTTTACTTTCAATTCTCACCTGTTTTATCAACCTCATAAATAAAGTTCTTAGGTTGGAAAATCTGTATTTAAGTTAATTATAAGGTCTGGACTGGAAGGCCAGACAATCTTGGGAGCAGATGCGGCAGAGATGAAGAAATAGAGAAAAGGGGATAGAATCCTTGCAGGGGACAGGTTGTGAGGAAGTGTAGTCAAGGTAGTTGTGGGAGGTAGTGGGTTTGTATATATATGTCAGTGGAAAGCTTGTCTCCCGAGATGGAGACAGAGGGATCCAGGAAGGGAAAAATGTAGAAATTGGCCACGAAGTGGATGAATTTGACAAGTTCATCACAGATACATGAGAAACCCCATTACAGTAAAATCTGGAATTCAAGCAACCAGCAGACTCAAGCAACCGGCAAATTTAAAAAAAAGTGTGGAAAATAAATAGGTTTTCCTTTTTTTTTGTATTATTAGATTAAAGAGTGAAGGGGTTTTTTTTTGTTTAAATATTTTTAAAAAAGCATAAGAAAGTATTTGATTGTTTAAAAAACTAAAAATTGATGTGGTTTTTTTTGTAAAGTTTATTCAGTAGATAAGGAATATTTGAAATTTAAATGTGAATTGGATGGATAAGTTTTTTTTAATATTTTTTCTTTAACTTTAAGGTGAAAGGAGTGGTAATTCTGGTGTATATTATTTTGCTATTTTAGTTATAGAACGAAGGGAATAATGGTGAAAGTTATAAATTGAATTGTACAATTCTTAATGAGGCTTGAATTTTGTTTGTGGTTTATGCTCCATTTGTTGAAGATATAGATTTCGTTGTAGATGTGTTTTTATTATTTGGATATCTGAATTTTAACATAATGATTGGGGATATTTAAATGTGGTATTGGAGCTTTTATTGGATAACTATTCAAGAGTAAAATGGAAAAATGGTGGAAGAGTACTAAAATTGAATTGTACAATGCTTAATGAGGTTTGAATTTTGTTTTAAGATGGTGGTTTATGTGACTAATATGATGATAGATGTGAAGTTAGTTGATATTTGGTGAATGTTTATCTCTATAGAGAAAGTTTTTGTTTTCATTTTTTTTCCATGCTACAATTTTTTTTTAAGAATTGATTATTGTTTAAGAATTTTTGATAGATAATGTTACTAACTTTACTAATTTTTTATATTAATTAACCCCGTTTGTGAAATATATGCATTTAAGTTTGATTTAAATATGGTTTTTTTAAGTCTGATATTTTAGTATTAATTACTTTTCTTTTTGTTAGTATTTTAATCGGTTATGTTTTTCTTGGTTTTTTTTGTAAGTAGGTTTTTTTCTCACATATATTATTAACTTGATTAATTCTTCACTCTTTATTTTGGGGGGGAAGGGGGGGTTGGACTAATTTGAGTTGGGTTATTAATGTGTAATAATTATTGGGGAGGGTATAGTTTATTTAGATTACGGATACTGTATTGTAATTTTTATTATTTTATTCTTAATTTTTTGTTAATGTAATCCTATATGTTATTCATGTTATAAAATTTTAAATAAAGTTTAAAAAAAAGGAAAATAAATAGGTTTAAAAAATACAAATGTTTAAAATTGGCGCCCCTAGTGGTCAGTTCACCAATCCACGCAACATGCAATCACAAGCACCTGTTGAATTGTCTTATCCACAATCTACTAATCTTTATAGGTGCAAAATACAGGAGGTTTTACTGTAGTTTAATCTGCATAACATAAGCATTCATTGTCTCCACCATGGTGCAGTCTGTACTCATTACACTGAAGTTAATCACTAGGCTTCTCCCAACAGCACCTTCCAAACCCACAATGTCTCCACCAAGCAGCACAAGAACAGTAAACGTTTAGGAACACCTGCAGGTTTCTCTTGTACATCATCCTGCCTTGGAAACATCACACTGTTCCTTCTTCAGTCATGAATTTAAATCTCAAATTAGTTGGTTAAGAACATTGTGGGTGAACTTTGAATGTGGGACAGACATAAAACCATCTTCTGAGATAATTAGGGATGGGCAATGATCGATGTCCTTGTCAGCAATGCCCCAGGTGGGGGGGAGGGGGGTGGTGGGGGGGAGGGGGGTGGTGGGGGGGAGGGGGGTGGTGGGGGGGAGGGGGGTGGTGGGGGGGAGGGGGGTGGTGGGGGGGAGGGGGGTGGTGGGGGGGAGGGGGGTGGTGGGGGGGAGGGGGGTGGTGGGTGGGATAAATGGTTCTTGTTCTTCAAATAAGAAAAAGACTGATTAGCAGTGGACTGATCAGCAGAGGTGGGTAGTGCCCTTGTGAAAATCATGCATATTATCTCTAATTGTGATCATCAAGTGCTTGATAGAAATGCAGTTGATAGGAGGGAAAAGATGATGTGAAAATTACATGTTAGAAGTCAACGGGTTGTATTGTGGTGGAAATTTTCTAAAGTCATCTATTTCAATGCAAGGAGTATTGTAGGAAAGGCAGATGAGCAGTGGATTGGAACGTGCAATTGTGACATTCTGGACATCAGTGAAACTTGGTTGTAGGAGAGACAGGACTTGCAGCTCAATATTCCAAGCTCTGTTGCTTTAGACGTGATAGACTGGGGACGGATGAAAGGGGGAGGAGTGACATTGCTCATCAGGGAAAATATCACAACTGTGCTCAGAGTCGACTGAAGCTATATAACATAACATAACATAACAATTACAGCACGGAAACAGGCCATTAGGCCCTTCTCGTCCGCACCGAACCAAACACCCCTTTCTAATCCCACCTCCCTGCACAATGCCCATAACCCTCCATCTTCTTCTCATCCATATACCTGTCCAACCTTTTCTTAAATAATACAATTGACATGATATGTATTAAATGAGTGGAGGTGAGGAACGGGAAAGGTATGACCACACTCATGGGGTTGTATTTATGGACAGCCCAATAGTCAATAAAAATTGGAGGAGCAAATCCATAGAGAAATAGAAGACAGCTGCAGGAAATATAAGGTGGTGATGATAAGGGATTTTAATTTTCCACATATTGACTGGAACGCCCAAACTGTAGAAGGGCTGGATGGCTTGGAATTTGTCAAATGTTATCAGGAAAGATTTCTAAATCAATATATAGAGGTACCAACTAGAGAGAGTACAGTACTGGATCTCCTTTTAGGGAATGAGACAGGACAGGTGACAGAAAAACAGTTTGTGTAGGGGAACATTTTGGGTCCAGTGATCATAATGCCATTAGTTTTATGTTAATTATGGAGAAGGATAGGTCTGGGCCTCAGGTTGAGAGTCTTGGCAGACAATGGGAAGGAAAATCCAAAAGATTTCTACAGGTATATTAAGAGCAAAAGGATAGTAAGGGACAAAATTGGTCCCCTTGAAGATCAGAGTGGTCAGCTTTGCATGGACCCAAAAGAGATAGGAAGATCTTAAGTGTATTTTTAAAATCAGTATTCACTCAGGAAATAGGCACAGAATCAAGGGAAGTAAGGAAAACAAGCAGTGAGGTCATGGAACCTATACTGATTAAAGAAGAGGAAATGCTTGATTTCTTGTAGCAAATAAGGGTGGATAAATCCCCAGGGCCTGACAAGTTACACCCTCGAATATTGAGGGAGGCTAGTGTAGAAATTGCAGGGGCTTTGGCAGAAATATTAAAAATGTCCTTAGTCACAGGTATGGTGTCAGAGAACTGGAGGGTAGCTCACATTGTTCTGGTATTTTAAAAAAGGCTCCAACATTAACCTTGGAAATTATAGACTTGTTGGAAAGTGTTCTAAGAGATCAGATATACAATTAGGGATAGTCAACATGGCTTTGTGCAATGGTAGGTTGTGTTTAACCAATCTTACAGAGTTTTTTGAGGATGTTACCAGTAAAGTTGACAAAGGAAAGGCTGTGGATGTTGTTTACATGGACTTTAGTAAAGCCTTTGACAAGGTCCCACATGGTGGTCAGGAAGTTTCAGATGCTAGGTATTCATGGTGAACTAGAATCAACAATGGCTGGACAGAAGTTAGAGAGTAGTAGTGGATGATTGCTTCTCAGACTGGAGGGGGATAGACAGAGAAAATGTAGATAGGCCTTTTCCACTGAGTGTAGTTGAGAAACTCTGCATGCCAAACTGCATGAGTTTTTCAAGCTCTGCTGGGACCAAGGAAAGCTGCCTCAGGACCTTCGTGATGCCATCATCATCACCCTGTACAAAAACAAAGGCGAGAAATCAGACTGCTCAGACTACAGGGGAATCATGCTGCTCTCCATTGCAGGCAAAATCTTCGCTAGGATTCTCCTAATTAGAATAATACCTAGTGTCGCCGAGAATGTTCTCCCAGAATCACAGTGCGGCTTTCGCGCAAACAGAGGAACTACTGACATGGTCTTTGCCCTCAGACAGCTACAAGAAAAGTGCAGAGAACAAAACAAAGGACTCTACATCACCTTTGTTGACCTCACCAAAGCCTTCGACACCGTGAGCAGGAAAGGGCTTTGGCAAATACTAGAGCGCCTCGGATGCCCCCCAAAGTTCCTCAACATGGTTATCCAACTGCACGAAAACCAACAAGGTCTGGTCAGATACAGCAATGAGCTCTCTGAACCCTTCTCCATTAACAATGGCGTGAAGCAAGGCTGCGTTCTCGCACCAACCCTCTTTTCAATCTTCTTCAGCATGATGCTGAACCAAGCCATGAAAGACCTCAACAATGAAGACGCTGTTTACATCCGGTACCACACAGATGGCAGTCTCTTCAATCTGAGGCGCCTGCAAGCTCACACCAAGATACAAGAGCAACTTGTCCATGAACTACTCTTTGCAAACGATGCCGCTTTAGTTGCCCATTCAGAGCCAGCTCTTCATCGCTTGACGTCCTGTTTTGCGGAAACTGCCAAAATGTTTGGCCTGGAAGTCAGCCTGAAGAAAACTGAGATCCTCCATCAGCCAGCTCCCCACCATGACTACCAGCCCCCCCACATCTCCATCGGGCACACAAAACTCAAAACGGTCAACCAGTTTACCTATCTCGGCTGCACCATTTCATCGGATGCAAGGATCAACAACGAGATAGACAACAGACTCGCCAAGGCAAATAGCGCCTTTGGAAGACTACACAAAAGAGACTGGAAAAACAACCAACTGAAAAACCTCACAAAGATTAGTGTATACAGAGCCATTGTCATATTCACACTCCTGTTCGGCTCCGAATCATGGGTCCTCTACCGGCATCACCTACGGCTCCTAGAACGCTTCCACCAGCGTTGTCTCTGCTCCATCCTCAACATTCATTGGAGCGACTTCATCCCTAACATCGAAGTACTCGAGATGGCAGAGGCCGACAGCATCGAGTCCACGCTGATGAAGATCCAACTGCGCTGGGTAGGTCACGTCTCCAGAATGGAGGACCATCGCCTTCCCAAGATCGTGTTATATGGCGAGCTCTCCACTGGCCACCGTGACAGAGGTGCACCAAAGAAGAGGTACAAGGACTGCCTAAAGAAATCTCTTGGTGCCTGCCACATTGACCACCGCCAGTGGGCTGATATCGCCTCAAACCGTGCATCTTGGGCCTCACAGTTCGGCGGGCAGCAACCTCCTTTGAAGAAGACCGCAGAGCCCACCTCACTGACAAAAGACAAAGGAGGAAAAACCCAACACCCAACCCCAACCAATCAATTTTCCCCTGCAACCACTGCAACCGTGTCTGCCTGTCCCGCTTCAGACTTGTCAGCCACAAACAAGCCTGCAGCTGACGTGGACATTTACCCCTCCATAAATCTTCGTCTGCGAAGCCAAGCCAAAGAGAGAGAGTTGAAAAACAAACCAGAGGTCATGAATTAAGAGTGATAGGGGAAAAGTTTAAGGGGAACATGAAGCGGAACTGCTTCACACAGGGAGTGGTGGGAGTGTAGAACGAGCTGCCAGCTGAGGTGGTGAATCCAGGCTCAATTTTAACATTTGAGAAGAATTTGGACAGGTACTTGGATGGGAAAGGTATGGAGGGCTATGGTCAGGGTGCAGGTCAGTGGACAAGAGAGAATTATAGTCTGGCACAGACTATAAGGGCTGAAGGGCCTGTTTCTGTGCTGTAATGCTCTGTGGTTCTAAAAAGAAAAACCTGAAGCTTTTTGTCAAAAATAGATATAGGAGCATGGGATTAATTCTTGTTTTTGAGTCAAGAATAACCAGCAAAATCATTAGCTGAACTGAAAGCAGCTCTGGTGCAATTCTCTCCATTCAGAAATGTGACCGAGCTCCATGTTAAATTCTAACTCAGTGTGAGCTGGGTTCAGTTTTAACATTGAAGAATTTGGACAGGTGGATGGATGGGAGAGGTATGGATGGCTATGGACTGGGTGCAGGTCATTGGGACTGGGCAGAAAGATGGTTTGGCAGATGAGAAATGCTGAAGGAGCCTGTTTCTGTGCTGTGATGTTCTGTGGTACAAAAAAATAGAATACAAGCTGCACAGAAACAGACCCTTCGGCCCATGTATTATCACACCTTGGCCCATCGACCTGCACACAGACTGTATCCCTCCATACCCTTTTTCATCCATTCCCCTACCCAAATGTTGAAAACAAACCCGCATCCACCATTTGTGCTGGCAGCGCATTCCAAACTCTTCAACACCCCTGACTTAAGAAGTTTCCCTTAATGTTCCCCCGAACATTTCACCTTTCACTCTGAACCCATGCCCTTTCGTTCTCTCCAAACCTCAGTGGAAAAAGCCTGCTAGCATTTAATCTATCGATACCCTCATAATTTTGTATACCTCTATCAAATCTCCCCTCATTCCCTGGTTCTCCAAGGAATAAAGTTCTAACCTATGCAACTGTTCCCGATAGCACAAAGTTCTAGATTTCTTTTCTTGTCATGTAATAAGACATTTAATGTAATATATATGATATACTTCAACTTTTGTCTGACATTAGACAAACTAAGAGTTGCCATGAGCCTTTCCCGCCATCCCTAAATATAAAAGAAACAAAAGATGGTCCCTTTAAAGACATTGAGTGTCCAGCGCTTCCACAACCTCTGCAGCCCCAGATTCCTGTTCAAACCATTAGCAGCCGAGCTCCAAATCCAAACCTCCAATACAATCATGAAGCCTTCAGTGCTTGAGACCCTTTGGGAATCCTTCTTGCCCTCTGGAATCCTGGTTCTGATACCTATTTCCCAGCAGCCCATGTATGTCTATCGATCGCATGTCGCCAGCAGCCCAAAGCCTGTGTGAGTCCTTTGACTGCAAGTCGCCAACTGCCTCTCAGCCACTGAGTCCATCGCTGGTTTGCTGATGTGGTCACCTTCCCTGTAGGGTCGTATCCCATGCTTCCTCTTCTCGACGGGGGGGGGGGGGGGGTGCTCTCACTGTTTCTGGAGTTTTGTGCCAGTCCGCTGTTCCCTCAGAGACTGCAACCCCTGGTGGTAATGTGATCCACACAAACGCTGCCATCTTGGAAACAGACCACTGTGGCTGCAGGATTTTTTTTAAATGCAGTTGGCACCATTATCAGGCTGTTACAAGCCACTATGAAGCTATTGGCATTACAACTGGGCAGTCAACCCCCGTGTATCAGCACTGTTCATCCACGCCCCACTCTCCTCGGTCCACACTGCCATCTCAGAAGCTCTGGAGTGCCACCATTATTTTTAGCTCAGCCCCTTCAAGTCCCAGCAATATTCTTGTAATCTCTTCACACAATAATCCAAATTTGGCCTTCCCAATGTCTTATACAATTTCAACATAACAGGCACATGGATGAAAGAAAAACAGAGGGTTATGAGGAAGGGATGGTTTAATACTTTTTAATTTCACTTCTGATAGGAATATATGGTTTGGCACAACATTGAGGGCCTGTACTGTGCTGTATCGTTCTATATCTTCCATTGCGATCTGTTTGGGATCCATGCCCTCACTGACGTTTTGCTTCACTTCTCTAGAATGTATCTATCTCCCAAGTAAATACAAATGCAAAAAATTAATTTAAGATCTTCCCCAACTCTTTTGGCTCCATGCAAAAATGACCACTCTGATCTTCAGAAGGACTAATTTTGTCTCTTGCTAACCTTTTGCTCTAAATATATATGCAGAAGCCTATCGGGCTTTCATTCGTCTTGACGGCCTGAACCACCTCATGTCTTCTTTTAACACTCCTAATTTCCTGAAGTGTTTTCTTGCATTTTTCTGCTCAATTACCTCATTTGTTCCTTGTTGCTATACACTTCCTTCTGCATTAATATGGACTTCTTTAGCTTTCGTTAACCACACCCACCCTCACTTCTTCCCGTTATCTTCCTCAGCTCTGTCTATCCCCTTATCATATCCAATTAATACCTTTTGTTGGTCTGTATTCCTCCCCAAGCCGGCATCATTTGTATTCTGAGACTTTCTGAGGTTTTCGGCTTCTGGCTCATTCCTTGAAGGGCTCAGGCCTGAAATGTTGGCAATATATTTTTGCCTTCTACGGACGCTGAAAAGATCAGCTGAATTCCTCCAGCATTTTGGTGTGTTTTTTACTCAATCTCGGCGTCTGCAGACTTTCATGTTTCAATTTTTAATACACCTCCTTCTTCTCAACCAGGGTCTCAATATCTCTCAGAAACCAAGTTCTCTGAACCTGTTAGTCTTACCTTTAATTTGGACAGGAACATACTTTCAAAATTTCATCTTTGAAGGCACACCTCTCCCAGAAAAAGTCCCAATCCACATTTACCAGATCCTTTGTGATAACATCAAATATTTTCTTTCTCAAATTTAGACTCTCATATTCATGAAACAATATTTGTTTATTTGTATCGATGAAATATTTGTCTGGCATTTGTATTGTTTGCCTGTATGTGAGTTGTATTGTCTGTGTGTTTTGCACTGAAAACCAGAGAACTGTGTTTTGTCGGGCTATACTTGTACAATCAGGTAACGATAAACTTGACTGGAATCTCAAACTGAGGGCCAGACCTATCCTTTTCTATAATTATCTTGTAACAAATTGCTGGACCCAAACTGTTCTCTGACACACATTTCTTCAAGATTCACTTTATTGTCATGCAATAAAGACAATATTACATGAAATTTGCTTTTGTCTGCTGTATGGCAGACAGACTCACCATCAGCAGAAATTGCCTGAAGTGCCTCTTACGGTCAGAGAAGCTAAAAGAGAGTCCCCTCAGTCACCATGTGTCCATAGATTTGCCTCTGGAGCTCCCACAGCCCCTGCAGCCACAGAGTCCAGTGAAAACCATCAGCAGCCCCGAGTTCCAGATCTGAACCTCTGACAACATCAGGAAGCTTTCAGCACCATATTGGAACCATCTTTCATCTCAGTTCCAATACCTGGCACCCATTCAGCAGCCCACAACCCAGTGTGAATCTCTCGACTGCAGTCGCCCACAGCATGCATGGGTTCTTCACCTCGAGTCACCAATACCCTTCTGCCTGTGTATTCCTCAGCGTCAGATCCCCTCATTGGTCCGCCACCGTGGTCACTGTCCTGTGAGTCATCTCCTCTGCTTCTCCTTCTCAAATGGTGGCGGTGGGGTGGGGGGGGGGGTGGTCTCCCCATTTTCTGGTGTCCTGCGCCAATCCTCCCATCTTGGGTGCAGACCCCCCCAAGGTTGCAGTATTTTTAAATAAAACCAATGTCGACTCCATTCACAGGCTGTTCAATGTCGACGGCAGTTGAACTGGACAGTTGGACCCCACGAGGAAGTTCTGTGACTCCACTCACCGCACATCGACAGCAGCGGCAGCGCTGTCATTTTCCCAAGTCTGTCCTGTCTCGTTCCATAAGAGGAGATCCGGAATGGCACTATCTCTAGTTATAACCTCTATGCATTGATTAAGGAAACTTTTCTAAGTGCATCTGACAAACTTTAACCCATCAAATCCTTTTATGGGAGTCCTGGTCAATATGTGGAAAGTTAAAATCATCTACTACCACAACCTTATGTTTTAGAATCAGAATTTATTGACATGAACAATTCACAAAATTCAGTTTCTTGCAGATGTCTGCTCTCCCTCCATAAACATGAAGCTCCAATTCCCACTGATGATTGGATGGTCTATAATATAATCCCATTAATGTGGTCATCCATTTCTCATTCTGCATTTCCACATACTAAACAGAGCCTCAGTAGAGCAGTCCTCAAGTCTGTCCTGTCTCAGTCCTCCCAGCATTCTGGCCAATGAGTAATATTAACAAGTGCAGAATTACCAATAATCCTTGTTCTCTCAAAATTCCAAATAATTCCAACATCACAATCCCATATTTCCAGAGACTCTCAGGAATCCCAACAATTCTTGTATTCCCAACTAATCCCTGCAAACCCAGTATAGATTGTACCAGCGGCATTGGGTCTAAGCCAGTGCCAGAAATTGATCCCAAAGGGAACTCCCTATGTAAACACATCGAAGGTAGAACAAATGTTAAAACAGGATATGATACTGTGGGTTGGCACAGTTAGGGTAGCGGTTCCAGTAACGCCTTTAGGTTTGAATCCTGCGCTGTCTATAAAGACATGGTACGTTCTATGAAATAGGATATTATGCGATATGGACTTAGGGTGAACAACCTTAAGCAAAACTGTTTGTAATTAGACATCAGAGTGGGGAGATAGCAGGGCAGTGGGATCAGTGTGGGGACTGACAAGGGGCTGTGGGGAGAGAGCGGGGCAGTGGGATCAGTGCTGGGACCGACACAGGGCTGTGGGGAGAGAGCAGAGTAATCAAGTAGCCCTCCTGCAACCCAGGTGCAATTAGTGGGGCAAAGGTGCCTCCAACACCTTTTAAGTTGAGGGGGAATAGCCCCAGTAAATCACCAACCCAGTGATTTAAGGGGGAATCCCCCCCCCACAATGACATGGGGATGCGTCATGCAAACTAGTCTCCCCCCACCAGCTGTCTCTCTCCCACCCACTGTCAATCGCACTCGCCCCAACCTGCAGCAGCCGACCCCTCTCCTCTCTCTCCCGCGTGGAAGCCGACCACTCTCCCGTTGATCATGGCACCCCCTCCCCACCCCCTCCACAACATAGACCTCACTTCCCCCTAATTGTGGCCCCCCATCTCTCCACCTCATGGCAGTGACCTCTCATTCGCTCCCCCATTTCTCCACCCTGGTCCCTGTGGCAGCAACCTCTCTCCCCCTGATCAGTCTTCAGCCATGGTTTCCCTGTGACGTGTCCTGGGTAAGATTAATTGGGTTCCCTGACTACCTCCGAGGTAGGGCAGGGACCCAGTTGACTTTGGATGACGCTGACTGGGTCCGACCCTTTCAAGCTGCCTTGTGAGTGGAGTGCTAAGCCCATTTTACAAGACAGATTGAAAACACCTATTGGGATCTGTGTGGGGACTGACACATGGGGCTGAGTTGGATCAGTATGGGGACTGATGGCTGTGGAGACCAGGGCAGTGGGATCAGTGTGGGGACTGACACAGGGCTGTGGGGAGAAAACAGGAGAGTGGAATTAATTTGGGAACTGATAAAGGGCTGTGGGGAGAGAGTGGGGCAGTGGAATTCATTGGGAACTGATCCAGGGCTATGGGGAGAGAACAGGACAGTGGGATTAATTTGAGAACTGATAAAGGGCTGTGGGGAGAGAATGGGGTAGTTGGAATTCATTTGGGAACTGATACAGGACTGTGGGGAGAGAACGGGGCAGTGGAATTAACTTGGGAACTGATACAGGGCTGTGGGGAGAGAGTGGGGCAGTGGAATTAATTTGGGAACTGATACAGGGCTGTGGGGAGAGAGCGGGGCAATGGAATTAATTTGGGGACTGATACAGAGCTGTGGGGTGAGAGTGGGGTAGTGGAATTAGTTTGGGAACTGATACAGGGCTGTGGGGAGAGAGTGGGGTAGTTGGATCACCTTGGGTAGACGGTAATAACATTTCTGAAAGCTAGTGATCGCTTTTTCAAAACAGCTGAGGACTTGCTTGCAGTAACTGAATAATTATGGGGCCACGGATGTATATGTGGTCAGACGTTGCCCGAACGGACGTTATGTAGCGCATGACTCTAACGGCAGTAGTTTCAAAATTTGCTGGACCATGGAATATGCTGGACCACAGATCATCAGATAAGAGAGGTACAACCTGTACTATCACTGTCTAGTCTTCCCTTGTATCTGAATGATCCCAGTGCTAGCAGTAATTTCAGTTACATTAGTGATTTAGTAACAACCATTTCTGTCATCCAAGCAATATCAATGTTTCCAGCAATCCCCTATTCCCCAGATAGCCCCACTCCTTGGATCCAATGTGTTCATAGAACTGCCAGACCCTGGATTTCTTTCATCTCTAGATCTCAATTTCCTTGGATCCCCTGCTCCACTGGAACACACCCTTCCCTGGACCCCTGACTCCATGGTTCCTTTTAATCTCTGAATCTTGCCCTTCACTGGATCTCTTTGATCTATGGATTCCCACTACTCATGATCTCGCTGAGTGCATTGCTTCTCCCCGGATCCCCTTTCCTGGCCCCTCCCCCTCCCCAGACCCCCCCCCCCGATTCCCCTTGATGGCGACTAGCATCAAATCACATGAAGCAGAGTGCAGGTAAAACGCTAGTTTTAATAGGCTAATATATACAACTAGGTCTTGAGGTCTTGCCTCTGTGCAAGCCTAGGCCAGAATGAGGGGGGATGGGTCTCCTCCGGTTTATATATGCAAGGTCACCAGGTGAGCCACCTGGTGACCTAGTGGTGTAATAACACACCACCACATTCACCCGCCCTTAAAAAATTGGGACTCCCCCCTCCCTTGTCTCTTTCCACGCGTTCATAAGTCCAATATCTGATGAGGTTTCCTCTTCCTTCTGAACCTTCAGGGTGCCGGGGCAGGGGAGGTGGGGGGTATCGGAGCCTGGGGGGTCTTGGCCCTGGGCAAGGGTATGTTGTGTGGGTGTAGGGCTTTCCAATTGTGTGTTGGTCATTGGGGGTGTGCTCAACCATCACTCATCGTTCTGCTCCATAGGGGTCCGCAACCCTCCCGTAGTGCATTCCTGCTGGTCCATCAGGGCCTGTAGCTCTCCTGCATCATCCGCTGTTCTGTCCTGCCAGTTCATCGAGGTCCGCAGCTCTCATGTGTCGCCCTCGCTTCCTGCTGCTGCAAGGTTCCTGGTGGCCACCGAGTCTTCCCATCCATCCTCGAACGCGACATATGCGTAGTGAGAGTTCGCATGCCTCACTTCTATGGGCTCCACCAATGGGTTCGTCCTGTGGCGACTGCAGTGCTTCCGGAGGAGTGCCGGTCCCGGTGTCATCAGCCATCTTGGCAGCACCGTGCTTATCACGGCTTTCCTCAAGAAAGAAAACATAGGAGTCACGTGATGGAGTAGTGGCCGGTAGGAGAATACCATCCCTCTCCAGAAAAAAAGAAAAAAAGTGAAGGAAAAGCAAAGCCCCAGATACGCATGTGAGAGATAAGTAAAACTGATATAAAAATATGAAAGATGAGGAAACTAGTATGGATGTATGTGTAATTAATAAAGCCAGTATGAATATGATAAGGATAGATATTAGAATGTCTGAATAAGATAAGGGTCTTCTAGCCTTTTAGACAGAATTAGCAAGTTCTGCATATAAGAAGGTTGTAGCCCTGAGAGTCAGGAAGGTGTGAATTAGAACAAAGGCAGGTTTGTGAATAAGGACAAATAAGGACAATGACATGATGGGACACCGACAGGGTACCCCCTGGTCCTCCAAGTTCACAGAAACAGCACGTAGGCAGACAGGATTTCCTAATGCCAAACTCATCCAGGAGGCAGAAGAATGTAAGGGGGAGGGTACTTCTACACTGAAATAAACTGTATAAAAGTTGGGTGAGCCCCAGTGTATGTGTGTATTCCCAGGGTAAGGGGAAAGCACCCAACTTTGCATTGTTGTATAATAAATGTTCTTTGTTCTCAATTTTTGTCTCGAGCAAATTCTGTGAAGGTACTTCTGTTTCTCACAAATGGGGGCTCCTCCGGGATCCCACTCCCTCCACAGAGTGCCCGACGACGAGGGTAGATGCACCCCGGCTGATTCAGCTGGACTCACGGACGGCAGATGACTGGTCAGTTGATGAAGCGAGTGATATCCGAGAAGAGGCATTGAGAACAAACAACGGGAGGACGTTAAGGAAGCGTGCTAGGAATAGCTACTGGATCCTGGTAAGAGGAATTTTACTTACTTGTTAGTATGGGAGGTGTGAGTAGCATGGAAGATAGTCCTAGGGAAGGACGGGACAATCAGATAACTAAGCAAAGTCCGTTAGGATTAATGCTATCTGATTGGGGTGCGGGGAGAACCCGCGGGAAAGACAAACTGACCATGGTCAGGTATTGCTGTCTGGAATGGGTTAAAAGTCCTATAAAAGGGAATTCGGTATATTGGCCAAAGTTTGGATCCAAGGATGACTGGATGTGTCAGGCATTGAACATCTGGCTCTACCAAAACCAGAGATAATACTGAGAGCAGGGAATATGCAGCCTGCTGGCTCAGTGGATCATTTGTTCAACTGGTTTTGAATGAAAAGGAATGTAAGGACAAGAAAGATGAGGAACCTTTTGTCCCTGAAACACAAGGATGGGATGTGTTACATTCCCTTCCTCCACCTTATGCTCCTCCTATGCCGGCTCCTATCTTTCCCCTCTCTCCTATGCTCTACCCTTCTGCACCTTCCCCTCCTCCCCAACAGCTAAAGAAAAGAGAAGAAAGTAGGTATGATGACGCGTTCACAAAGTACTAGATTACCACCCCTATTGACAAGAGAAGGAGGAGACTGGGACTCAGAACAGTGTGAGACCCTCCGGGAAGAAAGGGAAAAACCCTTTGATTCATTTCCCGGAGAGCAGGAACCTAGACATAATAAGCCAGAAATTAACTGGATGAGACCTCTACGGGAAGTTCCCGTGGGAGGGGGTCTCGGTTTCGTAAATGTGCCCCTGACTAGTATGGAGGTGCGTAACTTTAAGAGAGAAATGACCTCCCTGATAGAGGATCGTCAGGGATGTGCCGAACAATTAGATCAATTTTTGGGACCAAATATATATACATGGGATAAGTTAACATCGATTTCTAGGGCTCTATTCGCCAGGCAGGGATTAGAGTCTGGGATAGGGAACATCAAGGGGGACCAGAGGCAGTACCTGGGGAACTTAGTTCCCCCTGGCAAAACCAAATTGGGATAAGAATACTAATGATGGTCGCACATTAATGGAGGAATATAGGGTTAATCTGATAAAAGGAATCAAGGAATCTGTTCCAAAGAGACAGAATTTTAAGAAAGCATTTGAGGTTCCCCAAGGTCCCGAGGAGACCCCCTCTGCATTTCTGAATAGATTGCGCTTGGCCAAACAGCAATATGGGGGTCTGGATGTAGAATCCCCAGCGGGTGAACAAATGGTATTAATGTTAATGTCATTAACAAATGACATTAGAAGGAAATTGATTGAGAATTGGCATGAGCAGGGAATAACACAGCTTTTACAGATCGCACAAAGGGCACAAAGTCAAAGAAGTCGTGGAGGGACAGCAAGGAAAGGGTGGGGACTGTGTGCCAGCTCCTGGACGTTGGGAGGAGTGCCAGGAGTGGGGAAGTAGAGTCCAGAGCAGAGGCAGGGGTAGAGGAGAATTCCGGGGACAACGACCATTCCCGGGACCCCGTGGAGACCCTGGTAGAAATTGGGAAACAGGAACAGTAGTTTGCTACCATTGTAAAAAGGAGGGACATTTTAAGAGAGAATGCCCAATGCGAGCCAGGGAGACGCGATCTTACGCCCTGATGGAAGCAGATTATGAATAGGGGGTGGTCACGGTTCTCAGTCAATACACACCGTGGGGCTGCACGGAGAACCATTGGTAAATTTAAGCATAGGACCCCACAGTGACAAGATGGTATTTTTAGTAGATTCTGGGGCAGCCTGGTCTAGTATTTTACAACCACCCTAGGGTGTTAAGATAGAGGGGACAGTGATGATTTCGGGATTAGGAGGAAGTGATTTTACGGTCCCTGTATTAAGGGATGTAAGAATACAAATGGGAGAAAAGATAATAACAGAGGATAGTTTACTAGTTCCCCAAGCTGGAGTTTGTTTGTTAGGACGAGATTTACAGGAACAATTGGCTATCGGCACCAGACCACAGGAATTGGGTATCGGGGTTCAATTGTATACATTAAGCGAGGAAGATCAGGAACTAATAAATCCTGGAGTATGGGCAAAAAGAGGCAATAGAGGAGTGTTAGATATTCCTCCCCTGCAAGTTACTTTAAAAGATCCTGAGCAAGTAATCAGACGAAAACAGTACCCAATTCCTATGGCTGGCCGAAAGGGGCTGCAGCCAGTAATTGACCAGTTGGTGAAAGATGGTATACTCGAACCTTGTATGTCACCTTTTAATACCACAATTTTACCTGTCCAAAAACCAGACGGTACCTATCGATTAGTGTAGGACTTGAGGGAGCTGAACAAAATTATTCTCATCCGTCACCCGGTTGTACCTAATCCCTATACAATAATGGGTAAAATCGATCCCCATAGTAAATGGTTTAGTGTGATTGACCTCAAAGATGCTTTTTGGACCTGTCCGTTAGCAGCAGAGAGCAGAGACTGTTGGACTCTGGCTTTAACTTACTCTTAATTTAGTCTATGTGTAGTCTGAGTCCAGCGCGTTCTTTGAATGAAGTGATAGGAGAAGGTATTCGGTTCAACAGTCAATTTATTACACAGCACAAGAATAAAACTTAACAGAGCTCTGGGTCACTCATTAGTTCATAGGTCACTTGCACAGTGAGCTACTCCCCAAGACTGACCCCTATTGTCCAGTTGGTTCAGTTTATATAGGTCAACCTTATCATACAGAACAAAAGTTGGCTTCCTTTGCTAGATTTCATTATCATACAGAACAAAAGTTGTCTTCCTTTGCTAGATCTTTTTGCATAAGGGTTATCACAAGTCATCTCCTGTTTTGCAGATATCTGGGGTGTAGCACTCCCATCTTAATCCTCCAGGCCAGACTATCCCGTTGTGTTGATCAGAAATTAATTCATCCCCAAATATCTCTAATCACCATTCTGTTCTTCTCCTGCCAATTTCTGCTGTTCTCTTTAACACCTCCTCCTGCCTTAATCTTCCTCCTAGACTTGTTTTCCATTCCCTTTGTTTCTTACAGGCCATTCTTTGTTCTGATCTGGCCTGTGTCTCCTGTGCTACTCACCACCTCATTTAGTTTGAGCATTCCTCCTAAATTGTTTTATGCATTTCCTCTCCCTGTATTTTGGAGAGACAATTTTGCTCAGCCAACTTTGCTCCCTGCTGTGATTGCCACTTAATCACATTCCTTTTTCCCTGAACCATGCAGTAAATATACACTTATTAATTAATCATTTATTTCATACTGTTTTAACCCCTAGATTCCAACAAGACATGTTTGCCTTTGAATGGGAAAATCCTTTTAATGGACGCAAAAATCAATACCGGTGGACGGTCCTTCCCCAGGGCTTTACAGAATCACCAAATTTATTTAGCCAGGTCTTAGAACAAATACTAGATGAGGCTCCTCGGAGAGAGAATTGCCAGTTGATACAATATGTTTATGATTTGTTAATTACGGGAAAAACGTACAAATTAGTTAAACAGTATACTGTTGAACTTTTGAATTTTCTGGAGAACAAGGGTCTCAGGGTGAGCGAATTCTTAGGTCATCTGGTAAGTCAAGGAACTAGGAAAATAAGTCCAGAGAGGATATGTGGTATTCTACAGATCCCACCTCCCAAGAACTTAGGAAATTCCTTGGTTTAGTGGGATACTGTAGAATCTGGATTGAAAATTATTCTAGCCTGGTCAGATTCCTCTATGATAAACTCACGATTCTAGGGGGCGAAGCTGTTGTCTGGACAGAGGAAGAGATTAAAAATTTTAACTTGGTGAAACAGCGCCTTATTAGTGCCCCAGTGTTGGCTTTACCCGACCTAAATAAGCCATTTGACCTATATACCAATGCAAAAGGAGGTGTAGCCACTGGAGTACTAACACAAGAGAGGGCAGGCTGTAGACAGCCAGTTGCTTTTCTGTCAAAAGTTTTAGACCCTGTTTGTCGTGGTTGGCCAGAATGTGTGCAAGCCATTGCAGTCACTGCTATTTTAGTAGAGGAAGGACGAAAGATTATGTTTGGTGCCCCGATGATAGTTCACATCCCTCACACAGTCCGCAATATTCTCTTACAATGTGCTGGAAGGTGGCTTACAAAATATGAAGCGATCCTAATGCATAGGGATGATTTGACCCTGATTATGATTAAAGAACACAATCCAGCAGCTTTCTTGGTTTCTCCAAATTCTGACAATGCCATAAATGATTTAGAGCATGTATATTTAGAGGTAATAGATTTACAGACCAAAATTAGAGAGAATTTAAGCAATGAGCCTTTACAGGAGGGTGAAAGGTGGTTTATTGATGGATCTTCCCGTTGCATTGATGGCACTCGCTATAGCGGGTATAGTGTAGTGGATGGGAAGGAAGGAGTAGTGATTGAAGCCAGTCGCCTTTCTGGTCATTGGTCAGCCCAATCTTGTGAATTGTATGCCCTCTGTAGAGCTCTCCAGGGTCTAGAGAACAAGGTGGGCACTATCTACACAGATTCAAAGTACGCTTTTGGTGTTGTGCACACCTTTGGGAAGATCTGGAAAGAGCGGGGAATGATAACTGGAAAAGGACAAAAGTTGATCCATGAAAACTTAATTGTCCAATCTCTAGATGCTCTTACATTATCTGAGGAAATAGCTGTAGTTCATGTACAAAGCCATCAAAGTGGTGATAGTCCTGAAGCACAGGGGAACAGACAGGCAGATGCAGCTGCCAAACAGGCTGCGCTCATGGAGAAAATAGACATGCAGCTGTTACTGCCCACCCCACTTGAGGTTAAAAAGACTCCCATCTTTTCACGAGAAGAGGAGGTTTACATGAAAGTCCAGGGAATGCGTCAAACCGTTGATGGGTTGTGGTGGACGACAGAAGGACGTCAAGTGCTGAACAAAGCCTTGGCTCGGTAAATTATTGATCAGCTCCACCAGCAGACACACTGGGGAACACAGGCACTTGTGGATACTTTTGTACGGTCTTTTCATTGCTCAGGCATATACACTACAGCCAAACAAAGTACTCGGGGTTGTCCAATCTGTCAGAGAGTAAATAAGAAAGTTATGCGCCAGGTAATGCCTGGCAGTCGCGATATAGCTGTACGCCTATTTCAACGGATACAAATTGACTTTACGGAATTACCTAAGATAGGGGTTTACAAATACCTCCTGGTGATGGTAGATCATTTCACACGATGGGTTGAGGCTTCCCCGACCCCTAATGATCGTGCCAGTACCGTTATCAGAATACTAATGGAATCTGTGATTCCACGATATGGTATGATTCAAACCATTGACTCAGATCGAGGTACACATTTTACCTCTCAGGTACTCCAGGGTATGTGCAAAATACTGGGAATAGATTGGCAGCTACATACCCCATGGCATCCCCAGAGCTCAGGCCGTGTTGAACGAATGAATCAGACTTTGAAAAATCAGCTCACTCGACTTCATGAGGAAACTGGCCTCTCCTGAATTAAATGCTTACCCTTAGCTTTAATTAGGACTCGCACAGCTCCTGGTAAGGACCTTACTGTCTCACCATATGAAATGATGTTTGGGATTCCACACTGATACCCCTATCCCTGAGGCTAATGACCAGTACATATCTAAATATTTACAGGGACTTTCTACTTCTCTCCATGACTTACGACAGAAGGGTTTATTAGCTCAAACCACACCCTGGAGTATCCTATTCATTCTATTAAACCTGGTGATTGGGTATATGTAAAAGCATGGCAAGATCACCAACTAAAACCTGTCTGGGATGGCCCCTATTGTGTACTTTTGATTACAGACACTGCTGCACGAACGAAAGAAAAGGGATGGAGCCATATCCAACGAATTAAACGAGCTGCTGAACCACAGACTAACGACATTGAAAATCTACACTTCACCTGGCGTGCAGTCCTTCATCCTTCTGATCTGAAAGTTACACTACGCCAGGAAAAAGTGCTGTAATGTTGTTTTTACCATTTGCTGTTTTATTTACTTGTTGGTTCCCAATTTTTGGGAAATCACCAAATTGCTCACAATGTATTAAGTCCTCCTGGAACTGGGGCTGCAGAGATGACAATTATTTACCTTTAGAATGTAGACAGGGCACAGGTATAGAGTATAATCACAGTGGGGTGAGGGTTAATATAGGATCCCAACATGGACCAGGGGAACAAAACGGCCCTAGGGGAGTAGATTTGATTTGTATTTTGGCCTCTATAGGTATTAAAAAGAGGAGTTTTAAAGGGAGAGCACAAAGAAGATGGTGGGACAATGACAGACAGAATGTTAGTCAGGATTGTACATGTAGTAGAGATAGAGTGAATACATATGCTAATGTTCACAGACGGAACTCACAGGTTCAGTGATACTTATGCTAATGTCGCAGACAAGCTGCAACTCACAGGTTAAGTGATAAGAAACACCCCTCCCCAACTTGGTCTCCTGTAAAGAATTCTTTGGGTCACACAGACATTCGGAATGTTAAGTACCACCACTGTAAGGGGAGTTCCAGCTGTAAACGACATAAGCTGCTCCAGAACACTACAGTTGCTTGGCATTTAAATCGTTTAATCAGACTCCAGGCAGCCTTGGAGATCATCACCGAACAGACAGCAATGGCCCTGAATTTATGGGCTGAAGAAAGACAACAGATACGAGCCACAGTTCAACAAAACTGCCTGGCTCTCGATAACTCATTGGCTGCTGAAGGCAGCGTTTGTGAAAGACTGGTTAATGACAATGCTCACAACAGTCAGGTGGTTAAAGACACTTCTTCAGGAGTTTGAAAATCTTCCCATGCCCAGGTTCAGACTTGGCAACCTCGGTCCGGTGTGGGATGGACTAGACTTTTTATTGGTAACTGGAGTCTGATACCCACAGCCCTTATAGCAGCTGGACTCGCTATTCTGGCCATTATGGTGCTCCCCTGCCTAAAGACTTGTGTGCAGTATTTAATTCAACGGCCCCCTCGTCAGATCGCTAGAACCCAAAGGATGTATGTTTCCGTAATTCTGTCTGATGATGCTGAGACTGCAGTTTGTTTACTGACCCGCTGGGAAAATGACCAAGTTTACAAGTAATACATTCCAGTTGAGAATTCACGAAGCGTAGCTGAAAGAAAAGTGAGGATTGTGAGAGATAAGTAAAACTGATATAAAAATATGAAAGATGAGGAAACTAGTATGGATATATGTGTAATGAATAAAGCCAGTATGAATAGGATAAGGATAGATATTAGAATGTAGGAAGGCAAAGTTAGTCTGAATAAGATAAGGGTCTTCTAGCCTTTTAGACAGAATTAGCAAGTTCTGCATATAAGAAGGTTGTAGCCCTGAGAGTCGGGAAGATGTGAATTAGAACAAAGGCAGGTTTGTGAATAAGGACAAATAAGGACAATGACATGATGGGACACCGACAGGATACCCCCTGGTCCTCCAAGTTCACAGAAACAGCACGTAGGCAGACAGGATTTGCTAATGTCAAACTCATCCAGGAGGCAGAACAATGTAAGGGGGAGAGTACTTCTACACTGAAATAAACTGTATAAAAGGTGGGTGAGCCCCAGTGTATGTGTGTATTCCCAGGGTAAGGGGAAAGCACCCAACTTTGCATTGTTGTATAATAAATGTTCTTTGTTCTCAATTTTTGTCTCGAGCAATTTCTGTGAAGGTACTTCTGTTTCTCACACACAGAACACAACAAATAAAAGATAAAGGTGTGGAGAAAAGAAAGAAAATGACATCTAAGAAAAAAAACCCAAAAACAACCACAACTCAAAAAAAAAGAAAAGATGCCGGAAGAGAAAGGAGAAGGCCTTACCTGCACGAAAAAGCAGGGACCCGCCATGGAAAGAGGAGCCCACTCCTCGAGGTTAGTGGAAACCCCACAGGGTCGTGACCTCCCGACCGCGGGACTGCAAAAATGGCTCACTGAGCCAAACAGAGGTGCACAACTGCACATGCATGATGTGCAGAACAAGGACAAGGAGAACAACAGCAGGAGGGGGGACCAGCTGTGGAGTAAAACTACACAGCGCGAACAGCTGAGAGATGCCCGACAGCAGGTCTCCCAGCTGGAAGAAAAAGAAAGCAATGGGAAAGGGAGGAATGAGAAAGAAAAACGGAAGCAGGAGGCCCAACAGATAACCAGCCCAGAAGAAGAGGACTAACATCAAGAAGGTGTGAAAAAAAAACCAACAAACTGAGACAAGCAGCTCAACAAGCAAGTCAGAAGAGACACAGATACAAGGAAGAGAAGTAGAAGACACAAACCCAAGAGCAGAAACAGAAGAAGAAGAACACCAAGCTCTGCACAGAGGGATAGAAGGTAAAATGAATGAACAGTACATAGATAAAATCTTTTTTGAAGAACAAATGAAAGCATTAAAAGAATGGTTGACACTAAAATTTAGTGAAATGAAAAGTACAGAAGAAAAAGTGAGAAGAATAGAGCTGGTCATAACAGATGTAGGGAAAGGATTAGAAAATGTGGAAGAACGTTTAATGGCGGTAGAAATGGAAGTGAATGAAAAAGAAAATTGGAAGAAAGTGACAAAAAAGTAAAAGAAACACAAGAGTTGTTAGCTCAGAAGATGGATTTTATGGAAAACTATACTAGGTGAAACAATATAAAGATAGTGGGCCTAAAGGAAGATGATGAAGGCAAAGATATGAAAGAATTTATAAAAGAATGGATCCCAAAAGTCCTGGGAATTCCAGAAATGCAAGAACTAATGGAAATAGAAAGCACACACAGAACACTAGCCCCGAAACCACAGTCACAACAAAAACCAAGATCTGTTTTAGTAAAATTTCTGAGATATACGACAAGAGAAAATATATTGGAGAAGGCAATGAATAAAATTAGAGAAGACAAAAAACCACTGGAGTACAAAGGTCAAAAAATTTTTTCTACCCAGACATAAGTTTTGAGCTCCTGAAGAAGAGGAAGGAGTTTAACACAGCAAAATCTATCCTATGGAAAAAAAGCTATAAATTTATGTTAAGATATTCAGCGGTGCTTAAAATAGTTATCCTGGGGGAGCAAAACAGACTGTTCTCAGATCCAGAGAAAGCACGAGAATTTGCAGAATGCCTGCAAGACAGAAAGAGAGATGAAGAGATGAGACAAGAATGAAGAATGACGACAAACTACTTGTAAAGATGTAAAAATAATGTATAAGTAAGAACTAAAGGAGGGAAGAAAAGGGAAGTAAGGGAGAAGGGGGGTAAAAAAAGAAAAAGAAGAAAAGAGGGTGAGCTTTGTTTTAATGTGAAGATAAAAGTCTTTTCTGGAGGGGGTTGGGTGGGAGAGAATAACAGTCACTGCGAAATCAGTTGACACGCAAACGGGTTCGCAGTCCAAATGGAGAGGGGAGTTGTGGCTGCCCTGCAAGGGACAAGGGGCGACTCAGAGAGGCAGGGAGGACACTTGGGGTTAAGGGAATTTTGATGTGGGAGTGGTTGAAGTATTTTATGTTTTAGAAGTGTTGTCATACAATGCGTTCAAAAAAGGAAAACTGAGAAATGAAAATGGGGAAAGGGGGAAAGGTGGTGGTGAGGAAGATGAAATGAGGTGTAAACAGAGTATGAGATGGCCATGTTGAACTATATGACTATAAATATTAACGGAATACATAACCAAATCAAAAGGAAGAGGCTATTAAATTTACTGAAAAAATAAATAAATAGATATAGCATTCGTGCAGGAAACGCATCTAACTGAAGTGGAACACAAGAAATTAAGGAGAGACTGGGTAGGGCACATAATGGCAGCATCATATAATTCAAAAGCCAGAGGTGTAGCTATATTAATCAATAAAAATGTACCAATCAAAATAGAAGAGGAAATAATAGATCCAACAGGGAGGTATGTAATGATAAAGTGTCAGATATATTCAGAACTCTGGAATTTGGTCAATATATCTGCACCTAATGAGGAGGATCAAAAGTTTATGCAAGATATTTTTTGAAGATTGTCGATGCGCAGGGGAATATATTGAATATACTGAACAAAGAAGCCAAATTTATGGTCAAGTCAATGCAGGAAATGCAACTTTTGGATATATGGAGGAGACAACACCCAAAGGAGAGGAATACTCATATTATTCGAGTAGACATAAAACATACTTAAGGATTGACCTGTTCCTGTTGTTAGCCCATATCCAAGGGAGAGTTAGGAAAATGGAATATAAAGCTAGATTGTTATCTGATTACTCACCCCTGTTAATAGCAATAGAACTGGAGGACATCCCACCAAGAACATATAGATGGAGATTAAACTCCATGCTAATTAAAAGACAGGATTTTAGAGAATTTATTGAGGGCCAAATTAAAATGTACTTTGAAATAAATACAGAATCAGTGAAAGACAAATTTATATTATGGGATGCAATGAAATCCTTCATCAGAAGGCAGATAATAAGTTATGGAATTAAGATGAAAAAGGACTACAATCGAGAAATAGAACAGCTGGAAAGGGAAATAGCAAGTACAGAAAAAGAACTAGCAACAAGGGAAGATATAACAAAAAGAAGAATTGGCGGACAAAAAAATAAAATACGAAACACTGCAAACGTATAAGGTGGAGAAGAACATAATGAAGACAAAACAGAAGTATTATGAGCTAGGAGAAAAACAAGCTAAAGGAATGGTATTGGCAACAAGGAAAAAGGACAAACAAATTACATATAACCCAACAGAGATCAATGAAAACTTCAAGGAATTCTACGAGCCATTATACCGAACTGAGAACGGAAAGAAGACAAAATAGATGAGTTTTTAGCTAAAATTAAACTTCTGACATTTCAAGAAGAGGAGCAAAACAAACTGATAAAACCATTTGAAATAGAGGAAATACAGGATATATTAAAAAAACTACCGAACAATAAAATGCCTGGAGAGGACGGACTCCCAATAGAATTCTATAAAACATTTAAAGAGTTATTAATTCCTCCTCTCCTGGAAGTAATGTACCAGATAGAAGAAAGAGAAAACTTGCCAGATTCATGTAAAACAGCAATAATTACAGTAATACCAAAGACGAGGAAAGATCCACTAACACCAGCATCGTATAGACCAATATCTCTATTTAACTCAGATTATAAGATAATAGCAAAACTATTAGCAAACAGATTGGCTGACTGTGTACCATAAATAGTAAAACTAGATCAAATTGGACTTATTAAGAAAAGACAAACAACGGACAATATCTGTAAGTTCATTAACTTAATCCATGCAGTACAAGGAAATAAGACACCAACAGTGGCTGTTGCTTTAGAGGCAGAGAAAGCCTTTGACTGGGTAGAATGGAATTATTTATTCAAAGTATTACAGAGGTTCAACCTACCAGAGAAATATATTAATTGGATTAAAGCATTATATAAGAGACCAATGGCGAATGTGACAGTAAATGGATATATATCGAACCAATTTAAATTAAGCAGGTCAATTAGGCAGGGATGTCCACTATCTCCCTCACTGTTTGCTTTAGCAATAGAACCATTGGCAGAACTGATAAGAATAGAAAATAAAATAAAAGGGATAAAAATAAAAGAGAAGGAATATAAAATCAGTTTATTTGCAGATGACATCATAGTATACTTAACAGAACCAGAATTATCAAGAAAAGAATTACATAAGAAATTGAAAGAATATGGAGAAATATCGGGGTACAAAATCAAAGCAAATTAAAGTGAAGCGATGCCAATGAATAATGCGGATTACACAGAGTTTAGAAAAGAATCACCATTTACATGGCAAACACAAGCAATCCGATACCTAGATTAGATCATAATCTAGGCCATCTATACAAATTAAATTATCAGCAAGTAATGAAGAAATTACAAGATGACTTAGAACATTGGAAAGATTTACTACAAACACTGATAGGAAGGGTAAATTGCATTTTAATGAATATCTTCCCAAGGATACAATGCCTATTTCAATTGTTACCAATTCCCTTAACAGAGAAATTCTTCAATTAATTAAAGAGAATAATAAGGAAATCCTTATGGAAAGGGGGGAAACTGAGGATAGCACTAGTTAAATTAACAGAATGGTACAAACAAGGTGGTTTGCAGCTACCAAACTTTAAAAATTATTATAGAGCAGCACAATTAAGATATCTATCAGATTTTTATCAAACAAGGGAAAAACCAGATTGGACCAAGATAGAGCTCGATAAAATAGGGGAGAAGGTACCAGAACATATACTTTATAAGTGGAATGAAAAGCTGGTGTAATATTGAAGTTCACCAGTACTGCACCATCTACTCAACATTTTGGAGAAGATTCACATGGAAAGGAAAAAAGCAAATTACCAGCTACCAAAATTATTATTGATGTAAAATCAACTAATCCCTTTCACAATAGATAAACTTTCCTTTAGAGAATGGGAGATAAAAGGATTTAAAAGAATAGAAAATTGTTTTTTGGGAAAAAAATTATTATCATTTGAACAAATGAAGTATAAATATGGGATAACTCATGGTACAATGTTTGCATACCACCAACTGAAAACCTACTTAAAGGACAATTTGGGAAGCAGACTGAGATTACCAGAAGGCAGTAGCTTTGAATATGTGATTACACACACAATGATAATTAAAAGATTTATAACAAACATGTATATCAAGCTGCAAGAGAAAGAGAATGATGAAATAAGCTATGAACCCAAACAAAGTGGGAAAAAGATCTAAACATAAAGATAAAAAATGAAATATGGGAAAAGTTATGCTCTGGAACTATGAGAAATATAATAAATACGAGGTTACGCATGATACAATATAACTGGTTACACAGGCTGTATAACATGCCCCAAAAGTTAAATAAATGGGATCCAACAGTATCAGATAGATGTTTTCGCTGTAAGAATGAAATGGGAACAACAGTACATGCAATTTGGGCATGTGAGAAAATGAAAAAGTTTTGGGAAGATCTAAATCAGATATTAAATATAATCACAAAAAGCAACATATGAAAAAATCCAGAGATCTTTCTTCTAAGTAATAAGTAAAGAATGTGGTTTTAAACTGGATGAAGCGCAAAAAAGCCTTAGCTGTAGCAAAACAATCTATAATGTCAACTTGGAAATCAGAAGAGAGCCTGAGAGTACAGCAATGGTACATGGAAATAATTCCTACCGCGGACCTCCACCCCCTAAAATGATAGAACGAGAAGAAGATGAAATGAACTGACCCAATGTGTAAAAGTAGATGACACAATTTTCTTGTTTATTTTCATTGTGTGATGACATTGTCTAATGGGTTTATTGTATTGTATATTTTGAACGTTTAATGGGTTTGGAGGGCGGTGGGAGGGAGGGAGGGAAGGGAGGGGGGAAAAAAAGGGGAAAAAATGACACTGTGTATATTCAAGAGGGAAATGTTTTTCTGTATTTTAATTAATATGGTTCATAGTGTGAAAAATAAAAAAAAAAGAAAGAAAACATACAGTCATGTTAGTGGCAGTACACAATAGCGAGTGTATGGAGTGCAGGGCCTCCATTAACACATTGCCACCTTGCCACTGGTAGGTCCTTTGCTTTTAGGGTTAGCAGGACCGTTTTCCAGATGGTGGCATTCTCCCTTTCTACCTGCCCGTTCCCCCTAGGGTTATAACTCGTAGTGTGACTGGTTGCAATGCCCCTATCTCTCAGGTACTGCTGGACCTCGGTGCTCATAAAGGCAGCAGCCCTGTCCGTGTGTATGTGGCTGGGGTACCTGTACAAACTGAAGATGGACTGCAAGCACTTTATTGCTGTGGCTGCAGAGATGTCGGGACACGGGATAGCAAAGGGGAAATGTGAGTATTCGTCAATGGCATTGAACAAATAAACATTCCTATCGTAGGAAGGGAACAGGCCTTTAAAGCCGAGACTGAGATGCTCAAAATGCCTGGTAATTTTTATTAATGTAGCTTTATCTGGTCAGTGGAACTGTGGTTTGCACTCCGCACAAATGGGGCAGCCCCTGCTTACCATCTGTACCTCTTCTACTGAGAATGGGAGGTTTTGAGCCCTTATAAAGTGGAAAAGCCTAGCAACTCCCGGGTGGCCCAGCTCAGTGTGCAAGCACTGCAGCTGTAACATATGGTTAAGGGCTGTACAGGTGCCTCTGGACAGTTCATCTGGGGGCTCGTTGAGCCTGCATGGGCGGTATAGAATGTCATAGCTCTATGTAGTCAATTCTATCCTCCAGCGCAAGATCATATCATTTTTAAATTTCCCCCTGTTCTGGTTATTGAACATGAACACCACGGATCATTGGTCCGTGACCAGGGTGAGGCATTTACAAGCCAGAAAATGTTTTCAGTGCCTCACTGCTTCCACGATGGCTTGGGCCTCCTTCTCCACTGCCGAGTGTGTTATCTCAGACCCCTGCAGGGTCCACGAGGGTCGCCCCTCCTGGTTCAGTGTGGCAGCCAACGCCACATCTGAGGCATCGGTCTCTACCTGAAAAGGGACTGTCTCATCTATGGACTGTAGAGTTGCTTTCACAATCAGATCCTTAATTTCCTTAAAGGCTTTGGTAGCTGCTGGGCTGAGAGGAAAAGTTGAGGTTTTTATATGTGGGAGGGCTCACGATGCGTAATATGTGAAAAGCCCCAAACATCTCTTTAATGTCTTTTGTGTATGTGGAATTGGGAGATCTAGGAGTGGATGCATGCGGGCAGGGTCCAGCCTGATTTCCCCGTTCTGCACCATGTAGCCCAAAATAGCCGGCTTCCTAGTGCTGAAGACACATTTATCCCTATTATACGTTAGATTGTGGTCCTCTGCTGCCTGAAAAAAACGTTGGAGGTTAGTGTCATGGTCAGCTTGCGAGTGGCTGCAAATCGTATCATTGTCCAGGTATGGGAACACTGCATGTAAGTGGTACTCATCCACTATGCGGTCCATCTCCCGCTGGAACAGGGATGCCCCATTGGTGATGCCAAAGGACAGGCAGATGAACTGGTACAGCCTACTGTCCGCCTTGAACGCCGTGTATATCCCTAATGGGCAACTGGTGGTACACTGCTTTGTGATCAATGGTGGAGAACACTTTGTATTGGGGAATGCTGTTTACCATGTCCGCAATACGTGGAAGAGGGTAGGCATCCAGCTGCGTAAATTTATTGATCGTCTGACTATAGTCCACAACCATGTGCCTCTTTTCCCCAGACTTCACTACAACAACCTGTGCTCTCCAGGGGCTGGAGCTCTTCTCTATAATGCCCTCCTGCAGGAGTCTGCGGACTTCTGCTCTAATGAACTCCCTGTCTTTCGGGCTGTACCTCCTATTCTTGGTGCCCACTGGGGTGCATTCGGGAGTGAGGTGTGTGAATAACGGGAGTGGTTCTATATTTAGGGCTGTAAGGTTACAGTGTCATCTATTTGTAAGGAGTAGTTGGGGGAGCGGCCCATCATGCACCATTGTGATGCTTTTCAGCTGGCACTGAAAGTCCAGCCCCAGCAGTACTGGCACACAGAGGCATGGGAGCACCAGCAACTTAAACCCCTCGTATCTCCAGTGTGACCCTGCAGAAATGTTTGACCTTAGTTACATGTTTGTTAGACAGCAATAAAATTTGGTGATCACTCAGGTACGTTTTTAATGTAAGGCATTCTACTAGCCCTTGGTCTATGAAACTCTCCGTACTCCCACTATCCACTAAACAATTTACAGTGGACCCATTAATCTTAATACTAACTGTTGTGTCTGATAAATCATGTGGACTCGTCTGATTCAATCGCAGTGAGGCCAGCATGGCATGTCCTCCGTTCTGGTAGGAGTCTGCATCTTGGTCATAGTAGCATTCAGCATCATATTCGTCACCCAGTCGCGATGTCCCCTGTCCGGCGTCCCTTTCCCAAGATGGCCAACAGCACATGGCACTCTACTTCTGCTTGCTTGTGGGGGAAGGAGAAGAGCATTCCCACCTTTCATTTGCATGAGAGAGGGCTTTGGCAGGAGTCTTGAGGTTTCTGCAGACTTTTGTATAATGCCCCTTCTTTCCACACCTCGAACAGTCCTTCTCCCTAGTCAGGCAGTGAGCTCTGGGGTGCTTCAGCTGCCTGTAGAAAGGGCACTTGGGGCGCTCTAGTGGGGCTGCTGCTTTGTGCTGCCCTTGATCACCCGTATATCTCTCCCTGTGAGGGACTAACAAGTCCAGTTCTGAGTACTCCTCTAGTTCCCTCCTAGAGTCCTCCAGAGCCTCCGCAATAGTTTCTGCCTCTTCAAGCCTAACCATTCCCTTTTCTTTGTCTTATTTCTGTCAACCTGACACCAGTTACAATTCTGTCCCTTACCAGGTCATCCACATACTCTTGGGCTGATACTGCTTTAAAAATACAAGCCCTCGCTAAATCTTTCAGTGCGAGTATGAAGTCTCTAACAGACTCCCCTGCCTGCTGTGACCTGGTCATGAGCTGATGCCTGGAGTGCAGCTCACTGTGCCCTCCATTATAGTGTCTCTGCAGAGTGTTCGTTTCTTGATACGACTTAGCATTCTGTATTAACGAGTATGGGTGATCCCCCAGCTGAGCTAACAGTAGCATCAGCATCTCCTCCTCTGATGCTCCCTCCACCCCCGCATAGTTTAAAAAGCATCTCTGCCATTGGCTGAAGTGCATGCTCACTCTGGGGGTTCTGGGATCCAGCTCTACCCTGTTGGGCCTCAGTACCTGGCTGAACCTCAGCCTGTGGTTTGGTAGCTGGGGGTGGGGGGCGCGTACTGGTCCTGATCCCTCTCCCACGTGGTCACCTGGTCCTGCGGGAACGCAGGCCTTCTCCAGGAAATTGGGGACGGTTGAGGGTAGTAATCCGTCCCCAAAGTCTTGCCGGTAAATTGCGATTGGTAGGGCAACTTTTCTCACGCCTTCCATCTGCGCTTAGTGTGACTCTTGCTCATACACCAGGAACCCCGTGGGCTGCACAGTCAGTCCTGGTCCAACAAGTTAGTTAACAGGCAGGGCTCTCGGCCACTCATTACCTGCTCCGGGATGCTTCTGCCCCTTCCACAGTCCACCACGACCACTGGGTGGGTCACGCTCCCTCTCTCTCTCGATACCGATCTTGCAGTTCTCTGTCCTATCTGTTTCTAGCTGCATGTGCCTGGGTCCCTAAGTCGGGACTCAGCTAAGTCGAGGGCTGGTGGGGCATCCATTCTGAATATATATTAGCCTATTAAATTGATGCTGACTAGCATCAAATCACACGAAGCAGAGTGCAGGTAAAACGCTAGTTTTAATAGGTTAATATATACTTCTAGGTCTTGAGGACTTGCCTCTGTGCAAGCCTAGGCCAGAATGAGGGGGGAATGGGTCTCCACAATTTATATATGCAAGGTCACCAGTTGAGCCACCTGGTGACCTCGTGGTGTAATAACATACCACCACACCCATTTCCCCAGATATACCTTATCCACTGACCCCACCCCTACCCAGAACCCCCCTTACCAGATGCCCCCCTCCCCCCGTATTCCCCTCTTCCCATCTACATTCTTTCCTCACCCAATCTTCCTCTCCCAGTACCCCCCCACCAACCTCAATCCCCCCCTTCCCAGATCACCCCTCTTCCCCAGACCCCCCTTTTCTCCAGATCCACCCTCCTCATTCTCCCCACCACCCTCCATGAACCCATGCTACTTCCCTGATCGTCCTCTCCCCAGATGCCAGTCTCCCCAGATCTGTCCTCCCTGGATATCCCCTCCCCCCTGATCCTCCTCTCCCAGTAACCCCACAAGCAACCCAAACCACCCCCCCTTCCCCGGATTCTCCCTCATCCCCGGACCCCACCTTCTCCCTGGAAACCCCCTTCCCTGGACTACCCCACCCTCTTTCCTGGATCCCCACTTTTCCCTGATTCCCCCCCACTCCCCAGAATTCCCCCCTCACTTCCCCAGACCCCCTTTTCTTGCCCAACCCCCCCTTCTCTTGTCTGGAACATCCCTTTTGCCTGGCCCATCCTTTCAGGCCGGACCCCCCCCCCCTCTCTTGCCCTTCACTTGTCCAAACCCCAATTCTCTTGCCTGGACCATCCCCCCTTCTCTCTTGCCAGAACTCTCCCCCCTCCCATACTTCTCCTGCTGGGACTCCCCCCCCTTCTCTTGTCCGGCCCCCCCCTTCTCTTGCCAGAGAACTCTCCCCCCCCTCTTGCCGGGACTTCCCTCCCCTCTTGCCGGGACTTCCCCCCCATTCTCTTGCCGGGACTCCCCCCCAATTCTCTTGCCGGATCTCTCCCCCCTTGTCTCTTGCCGGGACCCTCCCCCCATTCTCTTGCCCAGACCCTCCCACCTTCTCTTGCCGGGACTCCCCCACTTCTCTCTTGTCCAGATACCCCCTCTCTTGTCCAGATACCCCCTTCTCTTGTCCAGATACCCCCTTCTCTTGTCCAGATACCCCCTTCTCTTGTCCAGATACCCCCTTCTCTTGTCCAGATACCCCCCTCCACTTCTCTTGTCCAGATACCCCCCTCCTCTTCTCTTGTCCAGATACCCCCTCCCCCCTTCTCTTGTCCAGATACCCCCTCCCCCCTTCTCTTGTCCAAATACCCCTCCTTCTCTTGTCCAGATACCCCCCTCCCCCCTTCTCTTGTTCAGATACACCCCTCCCCCTTCTCTTGTTCAGATACACCCCTCCCCCTTCTCTTGCCAGGACTTCCCCTCCTTCCCTTGCCAGGACTCCCCTTCCTTCCCTTGCCAGGACTCCCCCTCCTTCCCTTGCCGGGACTCCCCCCCTTCTCTTGTCCAGATATCCCCCTCCCCACTTCTCTTGTCAAGATTCCCCCCTCTTTTGCCGGGACTCTCCCAGTTATGGTATGGATTGTGTGTTCTAATTGGCTCGGGCTGGCCCGCCCCCTGATGACACTCTCACCCGGACTCCTCCCCTGGGACCCAGGTCATAAAGGTCGGGCCACCTCTCCCTTCCCTGCACTTCTCGAACGTGGATCCGGGCCAGCTCAAGTCTTCTGTACAATAAAGCTTATCGTTCCCTTCAGTCTTGGTCATTGTGATTATTGCAGTAACTGGACTCTTCCCCCCCCCCCCCCTTCCCTTCCCCGGATCTCTCTCCCCTCTCCTCCCTGTGCCCCTCCCCATTCCCCCACCGGCCGGGTCACAGCCAGCGCCGAGCGCCGCTCTCGCGAGATCTTGCCGAGCGCTGACCTGGCAGTTGAGTCCGGCTGCTCAGCCGGGGCGGGGCCCTCCGTTCCCGGGGAGATCGACGCCCGCAGCTCCGGCTTCTCCCGGCTGTCATCCCCCGACTCTCTGCCGCTGCTTCCCGCAACTCCGGCCGGCGATGCAGCCCGCTCCCGCCGGAAAGTGATGGGAGTGGCGGTGCGAGCAGGTGAGTGCGATCGGGCCTCGCTGGGTACCCGGCCCGGGACCCCCAGGCTGCATGAGAGGCTGGTCCCCCGCCGAGGTACCCCTGGCCGTCCCTGAGGGCAGGGCTGGGCGTTGTGTTGCCGGGGGAGTGGGTGGGGGTGGGGTTGGGGGGGGGGGGGGTCGTCTCCAGACTTCCATCTGGTCACTGCAACCAGGTCTCCTCCAGCTTCCCGTGGGCTCCTTCACTATCTGCCCCCTGGCCACTTCCATCCGGCCCCTTTCCCCGCGACCCCGGCCCCTCTTCCCAGATCTCCCCATCTTTTTTTCTCTTCTGCCCATGATCTCTTGCCTGTGCTCCCGTCTTCCCACCAGCTTTTTAATGTCTGCTTTTTTTTGCCTCTCCCTTGACAGGGAGACAAGGGCTCGGGTCTGAAATGTTGGTTCCATCCCATTGCTTCCCCTGGATGCCATGTTGACCTGCTGAGTTTCTGCAGCACTTCTGGTCACTGGATGGAGATAGGGTGATGGAATGGGGTAATGGCAGCATACCTACGGGTATCTGGGATGATGGTCATTGGTTGATCTGGACTGTGAATGTGGAAAGAGGCACTGGAGTGTGGGAGAGTTGATTGGTCCCTGTTCAATGGATTTAGGTCGGAAGTTTTAAAAAAAAACAAAATTTAAATGTGATATATCTCTTCCTATAGGACCTCTCCAGGACTGATGAAAAATTAGGAGTGGGGCGGGCAGGGGGTGGATCCAGTTGTTGTGGTTCACTTGGGTCCCGCCAAATATTTTGGACTTGGAAGAATGTTCTGCTGAGGGATTGTTAGGCACTCAGATGAAAATAGAAAAGAAGCATGACAAGGGTTATTCAAGGTTCTTTTTCTTGTCATGTATAAAACAGAAAACATTCCACAAAATTTCCAAAGATTTGCCATCAGCAAAAACTGCCTGGCACCCTTTACAGTCTGAGAAAGAGAGTCTCCCCAGAGATGCTGAGTCGCCATGGGTTCTCCAGCACTCCCGTAGCCACACAGCTTCCATTTGAAACCTGAGATCCAGATCCAAACCTTCATCGCCTTCAGCTCCCTCTCGCATCCCAGTTCTAATGCCTGTTACCCCTTCAGCCAGTCTTCAGCAGACCGTAGCCTGTATGGGTTCCTCGTGTCGAGTCACCAACAGCCCGTCGCCTGTGTGTTCTTCATTCTCATTGCACCTCTCTGGTCTACTGCCGTGGTTACCATCCTGTGTGTTGTCTCCTCTGCTTCTCCTCAAACTGGGGGTGAGGGGGTGGGAAATACTAAATCTCCTCAAACTCCTCATAAAGTTAACTGCTAGCAAGCCTCCCTCGTGATTGCATTGACATGGAGGCCCAAGGATGCACTGTAAGACATAAGAGCAGAAATACGCGATTCAGCCTATTGAGTCTGCCCTGCATTTTAATTATGAGCTGATCCCTTTACCCACTCAACCCCACTGCCTGGTCTCCCCATAACCTTTGATGCCCTGGTTAATCAAGAAATCATTAATCTCTGCCTTAAATACACCAATAATCTTGGCTTACAAACTGTCTGTGGCAACAAATTAGCTATGATTTCCATGGCAGAGCAGGCGAGTAGCCTAATTCAGCTCTTCTCTTGTCGAACAGTTACTTTGCAGGTAAAGCAAAAGGCATGTTGGTTTTTGTTGTAAATGGATTGGGGTATAAGAATGAGGGCATGATGGTTGTGCATGATGTTGGTAACACCACAACTGAAATACTGTGCACACCTTTCCCACAAAAGGAAGCAATGGGGAGGTGTTCCAAATGAGATTCACTGGGCTAATTCCTGGGATGAGAGGGTTGCCCTTACAAGAGAAATTTGATGGTTTTAGTCTTTATTCCTTGGAATTCAGAAGAATGACCAGTGATATTTAAATTTCAAATTTATGATAATTTGTCTGAACATATACAGCCAGATGAAGCAGCATATTTCTGGGCCACAGTGCACACACATAGATATAGGACATGATTTAGAATGTATAAATATTTTGGGATGATTTACTCGATTACAGAATACTGTTCATCAATATCAGAGCCTGCGATAAGAAGCTATTTCCTAGCCTGCCATTCCTGATTTTGATGTTCCTTAACCACCTCCTTGATGGTAATGTGCCAAAGATACCGAGTGCTGGATGCAAAAGGTCCTCTGTAATTCTTTGAGCTGCATTTAAGCAATGATCCTCTGTATTGACTTCTGGGCCAATGTTTTGCAGCTACCATATCACACAATGATGCAGCCAGGTAGGACACTCTCGATTGTCCTCCTGTACGATGTCAATATGAGAACTGATAGTCTTGTCCTCCTCAACCTCCTTAGGAAGTGTAGATACAGCTGTGCTTTCCAGACTAATGCTTGGATGTTATAAGTCCAGGTAGGTCATTCTTTATATGCACAAGGAACTTTGTGCTCTCTACTTTCCCCATCACTGGACCATTGACATGTCATGGAGAGTGGTCGACCTTATTCCTCCTGAAGTCCACATCATCTCCTTTGTCTTGTAAACCTTTAGCTTTAACCATATAACCATATATAACCATTTACAGAGCAGAAACAGGCCATGTCGGCCTTTCAAGTCCGCACCGGTTCACTAGAACAACTCCACTAGCTCAAACCTCCCGCTCACCGCCACGTGATGTTCAGGTTGAAATTTTTTGACGGATTGATAAACATATCTAGATCTCGGTTTTGCTGATTGCGAATAATGATCAGTCAAAACAGGCTTTGATTGTTGTTCTTGCACCATTTTACGAGCCTCCCACTTTCCTCTCTGTGGTGCTGATGAGGCTACCTACTGTTATATCATCTGCAAACTTTATGATTCTGTTTGAACTGAATCTGTGAGTCCACAGCATTAACAGTAGTGGACTGAGCACACAGTCCTGAGGTGCACCAGAGTTTAGCAAGATGGGACTTGAGATTGACTGTGGCTTTTCAGTCCCAACTTGGACAATTTATCCACCAGCCTCTGAGGTATTATCATGTGGAATGCCAGGCTGAAGTCGATGAGCAACAGTGGCATATGAGACATCATTCTCTTGGTGGGTCAGGACAGAGAGGAGGGTCAAGGCTATAGCATCATCTGTGGACTGGTTTGGGCAGTAGGCAAACTGGAACAAGTCCAATGTTGCTTGAAGGTCCATTTTGATGGATTCCATTGCCTGTTGCTCAACAGGGTGCATGTGGAGATTTTTACACAAGTAGGAGAGTCATGAGGGGCAGACTCTGATTAGTGGACAGCTTGGTGATCAGGGGTAGTATTTGACCACTAAATGGGAAATATATTGTAAAAAAAAATCAAAATTTGTATATTGAATCTTTTCATAGCTATGCAATGCACAATATTGGTAAAGTGATGCCAAGAAATTATATATGATATATTTTCTGCAGTAATTTCGCCCTCACTCCCATTATATCAGGGCGTGTGGGAGGGGATTGGATGTTACCTTCACAACAAATGAATAAATATAATCAACAGAATTTTTGGTTTTGATTTGGGAGATTGCATCCAAAACATTTAACTTGTATAGAAACTTAACTGAAACACATTTTTTGAAGAGTAATTGTAAGTATTTTTCAAACAAGTGATTTGCAAATTTAAGGATTCTCCAGATATTATCAAAGGTGACAGTTTATTGAACAAAACTTGAGAAAGTAAGATTTTTTAAAATGGAAAAGTTGAAGCAGGTGACATGAATTGAATGACTTACTATCACATGTACCAAAATACAGTGAAAAGCTTTGTTTTCCATGCTATCTGAGCAATCCAACTAATACACCAGGTAATGAAATATTCAAACAGGATAGGGAATAGTGTAAGTGTAGTCAAGTAGTGCAAGATATTGAGAAAGTTCAAAAACATTTTGGAATAAAGGAAAGGACACTAATCAAGGACAACACATGGGCATGATCTTTTACCAGTGTAAGATCCATTCAAAAGCCTGATACCAGTAAGAAAAAAACTGTTCTTAAAACTGGAAGCACAAGTTCTCAAGCATATGCAACTTCTGCCCGATGGAAGGTGGAGGGGTGAAGTGATTATGTCTGGAGTGGGATAAGTTCTTTTTTTTAATTTTAGTAGCTTTCCCAAGAGAACTAGAGATATAGATGATGGAGGAGAGGCTGTTTTATCCAATGGCCTGAATGGCATTTATCACTCTCTGCTGTTTTTTTTGAGGGTTTGAGCAGAACAATTTCTGAACTAAGCTGTGATGCATCCATCTGTAAAAGTGGACAAATGAACATTTGTTCCATCTGTAAAAGTGGATAAAAGAGACCTTGGACATGCTGAGTTATTCAAGGCTATTGAGAAAATTGTACGTCTGTTCAAGCAGTGTTTGGCCATGCAGTCAAGAGTATACAGCTTGTAAAGTTATGGGGCTTGTGTAGCACCTTTATTTAGTATTATGGCAGAGCACTGAGGGGCACTGGACAAAGTGGCAACTCTGCCAGTGGACAAAAGTTGAAGAATTTCATGCATGTTGCATTCTAAATGTAGTATTACATGACAAGAATGGAACCTTTTGCACCAATCCTCGCTGCTTGTGGTCTGTAAGTCAAGAAGTTGAGGATCCAGTTGCAGACTGTCGACTGAACTTGGTATGCTCCAAGGTTGCACATAAAATCTGTTAAAGAGGTTGCAACTCTGCTTTGTTACAAGTGGGGAAAATGCATTCTTGGGTCATTAAATGAAAGGGATGTTTAACTCTTCAGGACAATTAGCTTCAGCCGCTTGGATCACAAGAGAAAAAATTAACAGCTTTCTTCTTCTTCTTTGATATCCAGTGACTCAAGTATTTGTGTATGGAGATTATTTGAGCTCACAATTTGATTTCCTTTCAAATACTATTGCAAATTTAATAAGCAGATTTCAGAATATATTTTTAAAAATTGTATACTGTAATTTGAGTATTATTTAGGGTTATTCTAATATTAAAAATATGCATTCAGGAAAGATGAAATCTGGTAAATAACCCTAGAAAATGAAATTTGGGTCATACAGGTTATATTAGACACATTGATTTTAAAGACAAATTTAGGAAGTTGTTTACAGAAGAGATCTGAATATATTGTTTGGACAACAGTAGATTAATTTTTTTATACCTCTTCACAGTTCACCATGACGGGGAGAAGTCAAACACGTTTTCTGCCAGCAACTATTCAGCCATCATTGGGAGGCAACGTTTATGTGTTTGCTAACACCACACCGTCAGAAAATGAACTTTCGGAAGAGGATATAGAATGTTTTGAGCTAAGGTCAAGAGGAAGAGAAAAAGTCCGAAGATCTGCATCTAAAGATCGCTTGGATGATGTTGTATACCTAGTCCGAGAAATACAAGAGGGTGACACGTTGAATGCACTTGCTTTGCAGTATAGCTGTTCTGTAAGTGATGGATTTCAGTCATAACATAAAGGATTGTTGCAAAGAAGAGGTGGAAGGAATGGTAAAGAAGGCCATAGGTCCAAAATATCATAGAAAATATCTTAGTTGAAAAGTCTATTTTAAGTACAACACCATCAAGAATTAAGTATAAGGAAATATAGATGCCAAAAAGACAATAAAACATAACTGTGGAAAGTGAGAAGCTGTAAACAATTCCCATATTCTGTTTGCATTAGTTCCAGATGAGTCAAAAGGTAGAAGTAAATTAGACATAGAAGATAATATGCAAGTCCAGAATGATTTCTAATGCTGAGTTTTGTGCTACAGTATTTAATCTATTAAATAACTGGTATTGTTACAATACTTCAGAAGCTGCGTTGAAGATGAAAATGAACTTAATTCTCTAAAATGAAATCAGCCCTTTAAATGTGTGTTTTAAACATTCTAATCTTCCAAAAACATTCTTCATGCATTCATCGAATTTCCAGTCACACAAATTGAAGATTTCAGCACAAAAATGTATTTGATAATTGTTAGCAGACCAAAACAAGCACTTATTACTACCTTTTCTCTGCTATATACTGCATGCATATACAGGTAGAAATATATACATTTCTAAATACTAAATCTGCCTCCACTCAAGTACCTCTGTTCATATGATCTTTTCATGGATTGTTGAAAATTGTCTCCTGGTTTCCCTTTTGTGTTATTAGTGAAAGGGTACTGACTTTGCAAATAGCGCCTTTGGAAGACTACACAAAAGAGTCTGGAAAAACAACCAACTGAAAAACCTCACAAAGATAAGCGTATACAGAGCCGTTGTCATACCCACACTCCTGTTCGGCTTCGAATCATGGGTCCTCTACCGGCATCTCCTACGGCTCCTAGAACGCTTCCACCAGCGTTGTCTCCGCTCCATCCTCAACATCCATTGGAGCGCTTACATCCCTAACGTCGAAGTACTCGAGATGGCAGAGGTCGACAGCATCGAGTCCACGCTGCTGAAGATCCAGCTGCGCTGGATGGGTCACGTCTCCAGAATGGAGGACCATCGCCTTCCCAAGATCGTGTTATATGGCGAGCTCTCCACTGGCCACCGTGACAGAGGTGCACCAAAGAAAAGGTACAAGGACTGCCTAAAGAAATCTCTTGGTGCCTGCCACATTGACCACCGCCAGTGGGCTGATATCGCCTCAAACCGTGCATCTTGGCGCCTCACAGTTTGGCGGGCAGCAACCTCCTTTGAAGAAGACCGCAGAGCCTACCTCACTGACAAAAGGCAAAGGAGGAAAAACCCAACACCCATCCCCAACCAACCAATTTTCCCCTGCAACCGCTGCAATCGTGTCTGCCTGTCCCGCATCGGACTTGTCAGCCACAAACGAGTCTGCAGCTGACGTGGACTTTTTACCCCCTCCATAAATCTTCGTCCGCGAAGCCAAGCCAAAGAAAAAGACTGACTTTGCAAGAATTGCCACTGCCTCAACATTACAAAGGCTATTGTAAGAAATAAGAAAACAGTCAAAATTTATATTCCTTGTTTTTCATCCAACAAACAGTAAATATATTTTAAATGTTTATTTTTAAACCTTCAGATATTTGATAATAATGAGTTTATTGTTATATACATTGTACAATGTCCACATTCAATGATCTTGCTGCAACCAAAAACGTGCTTTATAAACCAATAAATTAAATGATAAAGATGAATACAGTAGATAATTATTCACAGTTACCATAATGCAAGAAGAAAAGTGGCATTGTCTTGGTGCAGACAGATATTTTTATTGTAAAGGAGTAGTTTATGATTGGTGTCATAAGTGGTGCAGGAAGAGGTGGTGACCAGGGTAATGCTGGTCCTCAATGATTATAGTTACCTTTTTGAGCCAGTACTTTGCACTTCACACAGATGTTTTCAATGGATGGGAGGTCTAAGCCTGTTACAAACTTCATTGTGTTTGTTACCTTCTGCAGACATTTTGTTCTGACACTCGAATTACTAAACCAGGCTGCGATGCAATTAATCAGTATATTATTTACAATGTACATGTATTTGAATAAATCCTTATTTAATAATTATATTTTATCATTTTGGGGATCATCTCGTTTGGATGATAACACTTTTTGAGAAATTTGAAAATGCTGCAATATTGAGCTTGATCTGATAAAATTAGTGGCTTTTCATAGTTGAGAGATTCATAATTTTTTTTTAAAAAGACCACATAGTAAATAAATTGGGTAAGTTCAAAGTTATTCTATTGATCAGTAAATTATTAAATAAATCACTGGGTATGGTGGTATTGGAAGGAGGGGTGAGTGCTAGAGGAAGCCAAGGCAGTGCACTGTTTTTAATTGGAACAAATTGGAGCTCACCCAAAGCTTAGACATCAATGGTTTCCCAGTAAGCCAATACCTCATTTAACAACTTTTTCAAAAGTTATGTCTTCCTGCACTAGATTAGGGTGGCACAGTTAGTGTAGCAGTTAGCACAACGCTGTGGCAGCGCCAGCAATCTGGACCAGGGTTCGAATCCTGCGCTGTCTTTAAGGAGTTTGTACTGTTATGAGCCTAGAGGACCTATAAACCCAGCAGCAATAGATATAAACCATATAAACCAAGACAAATGGTTATTTAAACAAAAGTAGCTTTTAATTATCTTTACACATAAAAACAGAATCACACTTTAACTTATCACGATTGACTTAACTAACCTAACAACCCCCTTCTAATTCTAAGCGCACGTGTGTATAATGTGTGTGTAAGTTCTGAAAAGTTCTTTGGTTCACAGTCCAATCTCACTTCTCATTCCTCTAAGTTCACTGGTTGCAGGTAATTCTTATCCTGTGCACAGAATTTAATATTTATAAAGTTCACCAGACTTTGCTACTGAAAAGGTAAATGGATACCACTCAGGAAGGTTCTTGTCGGTTTAGAGAGAGATTTGTTATTCCAGGACATCCACAACTGATTCCTTTTTAATCAGCCACTCCAGTGTCTTGCTGATGAAACTTGCCCTCTTCAGGGTTCTCCAGATGATAACCTCTTTCTTTCAGGTCACCTTTTGTGCCTTTTGTTTCTCTTATTCCAATTGAAACATTAGACAGCCAGTCCTCTCCTCTTGCATGAACCACAAGGGTTTTGATCAGGCTGAACAAAGCACTTACAACCCTTCTTCCAAATGGGATTTTCCACAAGCTTGCCAGCTGCTGCTGCTGACTGGAGCACTTTAGAACTCAATCCTCTCTCTCCGAAAGCCTGCATGACTCTCTGCTTGCAAAACCACATGACATTCTTAGAACAGCAAGTTCCACTCCATACAGCTTGCGGCTCTGACAAGTTCTTTCATCTGTTGCCTTTTTGTAAACAATCCATTAGTGAAGACTCTTGGGCACTCTCCAAAGCTTTTGCAAAGGCTCTTGGTGCCAGCCTGTCTCGCATGAGCAGAGCTCCAGTATTTTAAATAAGATCTGTTTTCAATTGTTTGTATGTGACATACACTAAAAAAAATCCTGCCCCAATTTACCTCCCAAAATCATATCTATTTACAATACAAACACAACATAATCTGTCACAGTACATTCTCCCCTTGCCTGTTTTTTTTTTTCCCCAGGGGCTCCAGTTTCCTCCCACTGTTTGAAACATACCGGGGGTGGAGGTTAATTGGGTGTGATTGGACAGTACGGGCTCAAAGCTGAAATGGCCTGTTACTGTGCTGTATGTCTAAATTTAAAAAAATGTTTGTGTGCAAATGCACTGTTCCTTAGCTGAAATAGCAGTGTACTTTGAGATGATTTTCTTCTTTGATCTTGGAATTGCATTTTAATTTCCATCATAGTTCCTGACCTGTTGATTTAGAGCAAGTATATCTGCAAAACATCATTCATGATGGGTTGTCCATTGTTTGACTGTTCTTCTAATTATATTTTTCAGGTTGCCGATATCAAGAGGGTAAATAACCTCATCAATGACCAGGACTTTTTTGCTCTCAGAACTATTAAGATTCCTGTGAAAAAGATCACTTTACTTGGTGAGAAACACAGTCCTGTTGCATCAAGATTGGTTCCATGTGGAACCTTGGAATCCAGTGCACAGTTTCAGGAACTTAAATCGAGTGTAGAGTCCTCTTCTTCAAATGAAAATGTTGATAACTTTCTTAGAGAAGTTGATAAAGACATTGAAAGGATAGTAAAATCTAATGACACCACCCGGGAGCATTTAGATGAGGTGGTTTCAGCTTTGTCTGCACAACCATTTTATCAGGCAACAGATCGCAAAATTGTTCCAAGAAAAGATCCCCATTATGGAGCTGATTGGGGCATGCGCTGGTGGAATGCAGTGATGATAATGTTAATAGTTGGGATTGTTACACCATTGTTTTATTTACTATACTATGAAGTTCTGGTAAAGGTTGAGACAAGCCATCACTCTACCATGGAATCAACAAATTTACCTGTTACTCAGATTGTGCCACAAAAATTAAAGCTTAATAGTGAAAATGATCCCATGAAAAGGACTAAAATAAATTCAGAGGATGTGAATTCAAAAGTTCAGATATCTGTCACCTGATGTCAATAATCTAACAATCTTCTTTGTGTTGTGCAAAGGCTTGCCATCTTATTCAACAGTATAATTACAATGTGGAGGAATTGGGGAAAATTGCATTGTTCTAAATGTTCATTTGTTTGCTCAAGTAAAATAAATCTACATTTGTAGAATGATTAGTAGGTCACCAAACCTTGCTTTCCAATGTCATTGGCCAACATAACAAAAAATGGCTGAATTTAAAGGGAGTGGCGGTTTAGGTCAGAGTCAAGTAATATAATGTGGTTGCAAAGAGCAACATTTTGATGCAACCTAAAGTTTTTATTTCAATAATTGCGTGAGATCCTGTTTAGCATAATGTACATTTCTTCAACTTCCTTTTCTGTTTAAGTTGTATTCTGGTTGAGAATACACTGATAATGAAATTATATCCTCATACCTGTTCAAAGGTATGGTATAGAAGTATGATTTTAAAATGCTGAAATTGATATCCAGTATCAAAAGATATGCATTTAGCTTCATTCCCTCCTCTCTATTCTTTAAACCTTGAATGATACATTGATTGCAGTACATTTCAGTAGTTATAGAATTATATTTATAGTTATACATTTTTATAGGTGCTGAATGAAGTAACATTCAAAATGTCAGAACCACATGCTGTCTTCATTTTAACTGTTCATATGAGTGATTCTGCTGCCTGAAAATAAGTTTTAATATAAAGTGTATTTATTGACTGTTTTAAAAAAAACTATAGTTGAAGATATACATATAATATTTGAAGCTGTTCAATTGTAAGATTTTGTGTAATAGTTACAGCTTGAAAGAAATCATATTCTTTATATTCTTTCACTTTTAAAATAAAAATTGAAATGTCAATGTAATGTGATTTCCATTTTATACTTAGTTTATGATATTTAGTTTGAGACAATTATACATTGAGGAAACAAACTAGCCCCTGCTAATGGATTACACCCAACAATAGTCCCCATTAGCCTGCTGCAGTTTGGTGACAGCTGTTCTGGTCAGCCCCTTGGGGAAGAAGTGGGGGTAAAGTTTCCCTAATCTTACTTGACTTTAAGGATTAAAAGGGAATGATCAGAAAAATTTAAGTTTCACACCCAGCTGAAGAATAATGTGCCTGTATTTGTTCAGCATATCTTCATTGCCACAACAGGTTCCACTTCAACCAAACAAGAAGAAAGTTTCTAAGTGGAAGGTAATTGGACCACAAACTTCCAAAGCATGAATACAGATGAGATTATTCTCAGAGACATCTGAATTCACTAAGATGCCAATTCTAAGTACATTTCGGCTCGGTCTATAAACCAGCACAAATCATGAGATTGTCCTACAAATATGCATTTTCCATCTGCAAGATGAGTACTACACTTAAAATTGTTTGTTTAAACTGAACAGATTGTCCTTGAGCATATGTACAGAAGATGACTCCAAATGTTGATGGGTGTATTCATAGGAGTCCATCCGATAATTCCCAGGCCTCTAATTGTACACTGGTTAGGATATTATGGATCATCCCCATTTCTTCATTAATGGGATGAAATGGGACAAACTTTGGTGGAATATTTACAGTCTGAGCAAAATTCTATGCAATTGTTAAAGCAAAGTCAAATTAATTTGTCAGTGTTTGGCATTATTCTGTCAGTATTTAACAATCTCATCCCTCCACACCCCTTTCCACCCATAATCACACTTCCAATCTCGAAACCTTAATACACAAAGCAAACATAGAGCTTGAATACTTTATTTGCAATATTCAGGCATAATAATAGTAGATTCATTTTGCATAGTTCAAATGTATTTGTTACATACGAAGATGCAGTGATAGTTTGAAATAAATTCAGGAGAAATAGTTTCTCATAAGATATTTCAAGAGACTGCAGATGCTGGAATCTAAAGCACATTTTGTTTTGTTAAACTTTATATAAATACCATTAATTAGGCACAAAGTATGCATGAAATATACAAAATCAAAGGCAAATAAGATGTTTCTTCAAGGATTAAAAAAAAATATTTAGGCAGAAATATTATACTGCACTTTTTTCTTTGTTTAATCAGGGTAATTTTAGTCTCAATCACATCACCATCTTCCATCCAGAAATGTGTTGAACTGATCTGTGCCTAAATTGAGATTTATGGCAGAAAAGTGCATTAAACTGAAATACTTTTTATTCAACAGATAACTAGCAATTAGCAGTTGAAAGCACACCTTCAACATCATAAATGATCAACTTCATAATCAAAAAAGGGATGTAGGCAACAGACATTCAGTACATTCCCTCAGTAGGTCACTTACCCAAAATGTGTCACTGATTTAATAACTTGTAATGAAATATTTCAACCCTTATTATTATGTTGGTTGATTGTAAGACCAAGTCACATTTTTCTAGAAGATTTCAAGTGATTGTGGCTTTGGACACACTTTAGGATATCTTGAGGATGGAAAAGATGTTTAATTACAACAACTTTTTGTGGTTAGAAACATTGTTAACATGTTGCAAGAACAATTGGTTTTCAAAAAAAGGCATGCAATAGTGTGCAAGATTCTGAAGCAGTTCGAATATTGGCTAAATTGAACTCAAAGGATCACTGAAAGAAGTCGATATTAATGCTTGGGATAGGGAATTTGCATTAATAATTGGAAACTACAACTTGGGAAGAGAATTAAAAATGTGAATGTAAGCTATTCTAAACAGGAGAAGAATTAGTCATTGTCATCGCATGCTGAAAACAACAGAGCACAAAAAAACACAACTATTTCTGTTACTGATGATGTGGCACCGGTCATATTTCAAAGTACATCAATTTCATTACCCCATAGTATGGAAATTCTCCAAAGAAACTTAAAAAAAAACAAAGCAGCCAAATCTCTAATTGTTTAGTTGTCGTGAACCAACTTTACCAGGTAGTAAGTCCAAATCGAATAGATAAACTGAACCAAAGATGTACTGCTAATAAAATTTGTCTTAAGCTAAAACAAAGGATTGTGTAATGTTGAACTGCTTTAGGATGCAAATGATAAACATTTGGAAAAGGTTAGTTGAAAGGAGAAAATACAATATATTCAATAGTGAGAAGGTGAATTTGTCAATTTTTTCAGGAAAAAAAAGGCACATTATCCACGTTTTGACCGATTGCAGGATTCTGAGGTGCAGAGAAATCTCGGCATTCTAGTGCATGATAGGCAAAAGGCCGTTAATAGGAAATCTATCATCAATTTTTTTTTTAGGAATTACATACATATAGGCAAGTCTATGGGGTACTATGTACAGGACTGGTTTATGTAAGGGAGAATTTGGATGTGTTGGATGCAGTTCAGAGAGGTTTCAATACTGACATCAGGCTGTCTTCTGAGGAAAGGTTGGACGTGCTATGTTTGTATCTGCTGGAATTTGGAACAGCGAGAGATGATGGAAGAATACAAGATTCTGAGCAGTTTTATTAGGATGGGTGACGAGAGAATGTTCTCATTTGCAGGGAATTCGAGAACTATTTGACACTGAAAAATTGAGACTAAAGAGGCAAAAACATTTTTCTCATGTATTTGTCATTCTTTGTAACACTCTCAAGGTATGGTGAAAGTAGATACATTAAACAACTTAAAACTGAGGTAGACAGATATTTATAGGAAAGGGCATCAAATGTAATCAGCAGTAACCCAAATAAGGTTTGAAAACATTAGATTAGCCATGATCGTATAACATGGCAGAACAGGCTTAAGGACTACTTCCATTCTCAATTTGTATGTCTGCATGCATATCTGGCAGTTGACTGATGATCCAGTGCATTCCCATGTTCCCATTATATATTCAGTGATGCTTGGATTCCTTCAAGATTACCACAGCTTAGAGAGCAAGGAATTATAAATATTTGAGGAGGCGGATCACTTCTTTGAAAAATACATGAAGAAGTAACACTGTTCTTGCATTGTTTCTGATGCAATATATAGATAGTTGCACAGAAAATGGATGTGATGCTGGAGGTTTGAATGACTCCAAGTCATACTTGTGCAGTCATAATTTCAGAGGTAGGTTACCCGCTTTTGTAATGAAGGCAGTTGGCTTTGTAAACGTGATTACATTTCTTTCTAATACTCGTTTGATGATGATTTTCAATTTTCAGTCAGAATGACTGTAAAGTTGACTAAACCAAATTGCAGTTTCTTTCTGCACAGATGCAGCCTGGCCAGCTGCAAATTTTCATAATGCTCTGTTGCAATGAGCATTTATTTTCCCAGTGAAATTAGAACCAGCAAAGAGAGCAGATATATACTAGCACCAAATACAGTATGCTTTTGAAAGGATTTTAAGGTTCATAAGTAGCAATGACTGCTTGATGGAATCATGAATAAAAATGCTACCCAACCTGATCGACTTACAATTTACAAATTAGACTATTTTAATATGTTTCACTGCAGTACTTTCTCTTCAATAAAAATTAATGCATTTCCTTACGAGTGTGGTAATTAAATAATATATCATCAATGCCAATACAATAATTGATCTATTGCCAGATATTTACTATGCTCTGAATCAGTCAGGCGTGCCTAATCAAGTTTTAGCTTCACTTGAACCCTTTTGTCTTCATTGTAAACAAGAATTTTTATTTGAATCCCTATGCATATGCAAAACAAGATTTTGCAAAGACCTGAGGCAAGTTAAAATAATTCTAATAATATTGTTGAATAGTTTCACAGTATTTTAAATACATGAATGCCAGATGCCTCTAGTATGTAGCTTCATCCATATTTTCATCGCTGGCTTCATAGTCATCTCCATCTTCAAAATATGATGCAATGTAGTCATTTTCCTAAAAGCAAGAGAATTTAGTTTTGAGTTTTCCAAAGATTATAACGAACATTTACTGCATGCAGTAAACACAAGCAGGAAATGCACTATCTGCCAATTAGGGGTATAAATTGCCTATAAATGTAAAGTTAACAAATTATAAGCAAGCAATCCATTTACCCGAATATTGGAAATATTAATACCTCTTCAAACTCCTCTTCGTTGTCCTCTTCATCCCCAGCATTCTCATCATCTTTTTCCTTCTCCTCTGTTTCTTCATCAGATTTATTTTCTGTATCTTTCTTCTCTAGATCCTATAAGAACACATTTACAAACTGAATTTAAAAAAAAAGAACCCTTGTAGCCCGCCGCAGCGGCAATCGGGCCAGCACTCCGGGCGACGAGCGCAACCGAAAGCCAGCGGACTGCGCAACGTCACTGGCTCCAGCAAGCGAACCGTCAGGCAAACGGCTAGGGCAGCATCAGGGAACAGTGCACGGGGAAGAAGGGATTGTTACATGCTTTTGTTATGTGGGCCGTTGCGTCAGTAAAGGGGCGAAACGGCAGGAATGTGAACCGTATCAAAATCGGGCTTGAGCCCCCAATAAAGCAGAGCTATACCCGACTACATTAGTGTGCCTTTTTTTGGTAGTGCACGACTACACGCTCGCTATTACATTGAATCCACATTAGGAATAATTTACTTCCTTAAAGTTCAAAATGGCTAGAAATGTCCTAAGCCAAAGTAACACTGATAGGATATAAGAAACTCTACAACTGAGCTCTTTATCTAGACATGCCCATTGTGGAGTACAGACAACAGAGAACAAAGGTAATTCATTTAAATGGTCTTAACAGGCCTAGGTTTCATGAGACTCCAATGCTAAAATTACACACTTCACAAGGAATTATCCCAAGGGTCAAACAGTCACTGATTCACTCAGACTATTGATCAATACAAAATGGTCTGACTACTGAACATAATCTAGTGCTGAAGTTTTTTCAATGAATACAACAGATCATTCATGGTAAAGAGACGACGACAAAGAAGGTTTGGTAAACAAGAGCTTGGTGGAGACAGGGAATGTGGGAACAAATTATGAAAGCAATGTGGAGCCTTTTCTGCAGCCATAACAAGGAGTAATTTGCAGATAAAAAGAAAGTGCCTGGAATAGATTCTGGGAAAGTTCAACCCACAGTTAAAATGAGTTACTTAAATAATAATAAATAACTTTTAGATTATTTCCAGTGCCACTGCATGAGGTTGATAATAAATTGCAATAGGAATGAATAAGTTTATAGATGAAGCAGTTTTAATAATCCATGCTTTCAGCATGGAATAACACTTCCAGATGCACCAAATAGATTTCTTCTTAAAATTATTAAATTGAGATTAACCAAATTGTTCAATTTTGAATTATAATACATTTGTCCAGATCATCCAAAACGTGGCTTCCTGTCCACCACCATCAACTCAGCCCTCACCCACCTCTCCTCCATTTCCTCCTCATCTGCCCTGGCCCCCCTCTGCCCACAGTCGCAATAAACACAGGATTCCCTTTGTCCTCCCCTACCACCGCATCTAACATATTAGCCTTCGTTTCAGCTGCCTTCAACGTGATCCCACCACTGGACACAAGTTCCCCTCTCCTCCCTTCTCTGCCTTTTGTAGGGACTGCTTGCTCTGTAACTCCCTCATGCACTCATTCCTTCCCCAGTGGCTGCAGGAAGTACCATCCTTGTGCCCATTCTTCTGCTCTCACCACAATTCGAGGTCCCAAACAGTGCTTTCAAGTGAGACAACACTTCACTTGTGTACCTGTGGAATCTACTGCATTTGGTGTTCCGTTTGTGGCCTTCTCTACATCAGAGATACTGGACCCAGACTGGGAGATCTCTTTGCTCTGTCCACATTAGTGACAGGGGCCTCCCAGTGGCCAACCACTTCAAGTCCTCACATGTCTGTCCATGGCCTCATGTAGTATCCCACCAAGACCACCCATAAATTGAAGGGACAACACTTAATTTTCTGTCTGGGCACTTCAAACTGAATGACATTAAGATCGAATTCTCTGGTTTCTACTAACTTACTCTCCATTCTCCCTCCTTTCTCTTTTGCCTTCCATCTTCTTTCCCTTAGCTCTTCTCCCCCTCTCTTCTCTATTCACAGAGCCATCCTTCCCAAGGGTGCAGTGCTAATTCTTTTTGGTGCCAGAGTTCACCAAAATGGCAATGAGATGGTCTGGCCTTGGTGGCCGCCATTTTGCTTTTTTTGTATTTGTCACTGTCTAATTAACAGTGAACTATAGGACTACAAAGTAGGATTACTGGTCATAGAAGAAACAGGCATGTCCAGAATAGAGAATAGTCCTCAGCAAGGGGAGGGGGAGGGGTGTGGGGGGCACTGAGTGGGTCCTGGAGTAGAACCACTGTACCCCTACTCCCTCCATCCCCTACTTGCTGTTGTGCCCTCCCTAATCCACCTCCTGCCTTTTGGACTGCGCTTCTCCCACTAACCTTCCCCCTACAATTTTGTTCAGACACCTGGCTGCTTTTTGCTCATACCTTGATGAAGAGCTCAAGCCTGAAACATTCGTTATGTATCTTTATATTTGCTATCTAAAGTAACAGTGCCTGACCTGCTGAGTTTCTTTAGCATTGTGTTTTTACTTCAATCACAGTGTTTGCAGACTTTTATGTTTTACCCCTATAATAGATTTGAATTTGAAAGGGATTCAGATCAATATGGTATGGGTACTTCCTGACTTGCAACCAATGTCCATCTGCACACATGACCACATTTAAAAAAAAATGTAAGAAAAAATATAAAATTTACACGGTTTATGTTGTATTTGACAAATTATAACAGGGATACAGGGCATGTAAGACCCAAAATCTGCATACTTACCTTGTTAGTCAGCATCCAGGGGTCCATAGGCTAGGTGCAGCCATCTCGATTCCTGGATCCCTGCGCGAGTCTTCAGTTGGGACATGCACAGTGGGTTTGCATGCTCAAGAGTTAAGAACCCTGACAATATTGAATTCACACCCTTAACTCGCTCATGCGCCAACCAAACTCCAATATGCAAAACCACTGCACCAATCCAGGAATCAAGATGGCTTCGCCCAGCCTATGGACCCTGACTAACAAAGTCGGTATGCACATTTTGGCTCTTACATCTCCTGTATCCCCGTTATAATTTGTCAAATACAACATTTGATTCACAAGTTTGCTTTAAGACTTCTGTACTCCACATGGGCAGGCAACATTCAAACTCGCGTCCATTTTGAGATATGCCTGATCCTTCAGTCTCAATTACCATGGTATGTCAGGGAGGACTTGTACTCTGAGCCAGAGATGTCAAGAAATGTAACATTGGTGTGGATGGAGTCCCAGAGACCAGAATGAGCATAGATGGTAGGTTTTCTTCTCTGAAAAACATTGCATAGGTCACAAACCCTCCACCTCCTCTTCCAGGTTTCTGACAGCCTGCAATGTAAGGTTCTAAAAGAGGTGAATGTAGACTTTGTGTATGCATTAGTGATGATTTTTCAAGTCCATAGATTCTGGAGTGAACTCTGCAATTTGAAATGGATTATGCATGTTTATGTATATACAAGACCATCAGTGAGAATAGCTTGACATCTATTATCTGCAAAATGTTGGAACTCACTATTCTAAATGGAATAGCAGGGCTCTTGGAAAATGATGTTCTGATTGGGTAAAGTCAATATCACTTTATAGAAAGTGGAAAATGTTTGACAAATCTAAAAATAGATCAAAGTTCTGAATTACTTTTAGAGTACAAGGCAGTGTTCTCCATAATGTTTGGGACTGTAATGATTATAATATTTTGGGAGAATTTGGTAATATTTGGGGAGAATTTATAAGATTTAGAGTAGGTTACATACATGCACACATTTTAAAACAGATCTTTTGTGAAAGACTGAAGAAATACTGAAGATCTCTGGAGAATGTAAGCACCTTTCACAAGTAGGTGTTAATTGAACTGACATCATAAAATGTTAGGAACTGGAACCAGGATGACGATAAGTATCCTTCTGCAAAATGCTCATAGAAAGCTCACTCTGGGTTTTGTTTATCTAAAAACAACAGATGGGAGCAGAAGAAAGAACTCCTGTTGTTTGCTGAAGAAGGTGGGGGTTTTGGAAGTCACATGAGTCACATGGGGCTTTCTGGAAGCCAGTCGGAGAGAGAGGGAGGGAGAAGAGAAGGCCTCTCAGCTTATGTGTGTGTGAGACACTGAAAAGCAGTTGAACAGTGCAGGCCAGGAAGAGCTGGTTGAAACTGATGAAAAGTTTCAAAAGCAGTGGATGGCTGGAAGTGCTATCTGTCTGATGTTTCATCAGCGACTCACTGAGGTGATAAGTGGTGGTACCTCAGTTGTGAAAATCCTGTATAAACAAATCTCTCTCTGCAAACCCTACAAGAACCTTCCTGAGCGGCAAACATTTACCTTACGAGCACCAACGCCTGGTGAACTTTATACATGTTAAATTCTGTGCACAGTATAAGAATTGCCTACATCCAGAGAACTTGGAAGAAGGAAAAGTGAGATTGAATTGTGAACCAAATAACTTTTCTTAAATTTACACACACATTACATACACATAGACTTAGAATTAGAAGGGGGTTTATTTGGGTTAGTTGATTAAAAATAACTTTTGTTTTAAAAACCACTTGTCTTGGTATATGTCTATTGCTGCTGGGTTTTGGGGTCCTTTGGGCTCGTAACAGGGACAAAGACACTTTTTCTCCCTCTTGCTCCACAGTTTTAAATTTGTAATCATATTTCAGATTTATTGTCAGTGTACATACATGACATCACATTCAACCCTGAGATTGAAAGACTGAAGAAATACCCACATGTTGGAGTGCAAAAATGTACACAACTGACTGTGCAATACTGATGATGGCTGTTGCTCTCCAACATTTCCCTGTAGATATTCTCGATGGTGGGGAAAGTTTTGCCTGTGATATCCTGGGCTGTGTCCACTACCTTTTGCAGGGCTTTATGCTCATGGATATTGATGCCCCCATACCAGGCTGCGATGCAGCCAGTCAGCACACTTTCCACCACACATCTGTAGAAGTTTTCCAGGGTTTCTGGTGTCATACCAAACCTCCACAAACTCCTGAGGAAGTAGAGGCGCTGACGTGCTTTCTTCATCATGACATTAGTACATTCGGTTCAAGAATTGTCCTCCAAGATAGTGACTCCCAGGAATTTAAATTTGCTCCCCCTCTGATCCTAGATTGTACATCTCTGACTTTCCCCTCCTAAAGTCCACAATGAGGTTCTTGGTTTTAGAGATGTTGAGTGCGACGTTGCTGCTGGTGTGTCATTTAGCCACGTTTTCAATCTCCCTCCTGTATTCCAACTCATTGTCCCTTTTTATACAACTCCCTACCATAGTATTGTCGGCAAATTTGTAGATGGTAGTATCGTTTCACCGAGCCACAGTCATAGATGTAAGCAGAACAGGAGCCTTGTGGTTCTCCAGTGATCAAGTTCTTGCCGATCCTCAGATAGTGGTGTGGGGGTGAGAAAATCCAGGATCCAATTACACAGTGGGGTGTTGAGTCCCAGGTCTTGGAGTTTGCTGATCAGTTTTAAGGGGTTAATGGTGTTGAATGGTGAACTATATCCTAGGTGTCCAGGTGTTCCAGGCTTTTGTGTAGCATCCATCATGAACCTGTTGCTGCACTGAGCAATTTAGAGGATAGGCGAGGGGAAATCCCTTCATATCAGACAGATGGCAATCAGTCAAGATGTAGATCAACCTTGCCTCCAGGACCACTTTCAACACCAGAACTCTGCAGGATGCAATACTAGGTTTTCTACTATATTCACCTTACACCCACAACTGCACAGCCAAATATTGGTCCAATCTCATTTTGAAATTTGCGGATGACACCGCAATCATAGATTTTTTTTAAAAACTGGCAAGACAGATTACAGAAAGGAGATTGAAGTCAAGTGGCATGATACCAAGAATAACAACCCCCTACTCAATGTCAATAAGATAAAGATGTTGATCATTGATCTCAGGGAATGGGGTATAGACCACATCCCTGTCCACATTAATTATGGCAGTTGTAACAATATTAATATTTGGGGAGAATTTATAAGATTTAGAGTAGGTCACATTTTAAAACAGATATTATTTGAAAGACTGAAAAAATACTGAAGATCTCTGGAGAATGTAAGCACCTTTCACAAGTAGGTGTTAATTGAACTGATGTCATAAAATGCTTGACAATTGTCTTGCTGGAGTCATGCTCACAGTCAGGTCAATTCTGGATTGTTTACCAAAGATAACAACTTGAGAAGAAGAAAGAACTCCTGTTGTTTTGCTGGACAAGGTGGGAGTTTTGCAAGACATGAGTCACATACTTTCTTTGGAATTGGAATTGGAAAAGAGAGAGAGTTGAGTTAACAGCTCAGTCAAGCCAGTCAGTGTGTGGGTCACTGACAAGTAACTGAAAAGTGCAATCCAGGGAAAACTGTTTGAAATTGATGAAAGCAAGTTCCAGAGCATTAGATGGCTAGAAGTGCTATCTGTCTGATGTTTCTCTTGAAATAGAGGAAGGAATGGAACTCTGTGGTAGCTTGAAGAAAGATGTTACCATCTAGAGGACCCTTGAAGATCTGGAAGACCCTGATGGGGCAAGTTTCATCAGCGAGACCTTGAGATGACTAGTGGTGGTACCTCACTTGTGGAAATCCTGGAGCAACAAGTATCTCTCTCTGCAAACCCTACAAGAACCTTCCTGAGCAGTAAACATTTATCTTTCAAGCACCAAGCCTGGTGAACTTTATACATGTTAAATTCTGTGCACAATATGGCGATTACCTGCAACCAGAGAACTTGGAAGAAGAAGTGAGATTGAACTGTGAACCACCAAGAACTTTTCTTGAATTTACACACACATTGCATACACATGCGCTTAAAATTAGTAGGGGGTTAATTTGGGTTAGTTAATTATTGAGTTAAGTTCTTGTTTGATTCTATTTTCATGTTTGAAGTTGATTAAAAATAACTTTTGTTTTGAAAGCCACGTCTTGATGATTGTCTATTGCTGCTGGGTTTTGGGGTCCTTTGGGTTTGTAACACCGTGAAGTGGAGACCGTAGATAACTTCAAGTTCTTGAGAGTAATTATTTCCAATGACCTGACCTACACCAGCCACGTTGATACAACAGTGAAGAAAGCAAACCAAATGCCTCTACTATCTTGGAAGATGAAGGAAGTTCAGCATATATATCACAACGTGGTATGGGATCTGCTCAACTTCGGAAGAAGCTGCAGAAGGTAATGAATGCTGATCAGAACACAACACAAACTTCCCTCCCTCCATGGACTTCATTTACATCTCTTGGTGCCTAGGAAAGGCAGCCAACATACTGAAAGATCCATTGCAGCCCAGACACACTCTCCTCCCCCTCCTCCCATCAGGAAGAAGCTTTAAGAATTTGAAAGCATGCTCCAACAGGCTTCCCTGCAGCTATCTGGAATGAATCTCATAACAAAGCCCTCACATGATTGATGCATGGTACCAGTTGATCATTGTAATTCCATACTCAGTGATTGTGTCCTATTTTATATTCCAATATGGATGGCACGGGCTGACGTAGCGGTTAGCGCAATGCTATTACTGCGCCAGCTATCGGGACCGGGGGTTCAAATCCTGCGCTGTAAGGAGTTTTTTACATTCTCCCTGTGTCTGTGTGGGTTTTTTTTTCCCTGTGGGCTCTGGTTCCCTCCCACCATTTGAAATGTACTAGGGGTGTAGGTTAATTAGGTATAAATTGGGTGGGATGGACCCGTGTGCCAAAATGGCCTGTTACCATGCTGTATGTCAAAGTTAAAAATTTAAATTTAAAATATAAGAATTCATATTGCTATCAAACAGATACTACTCAAAATACTGTTATGCAAAATCAAGACACGTCAATTGGTGGAATAATTGGGTTATTTTTAGATTAGTTGGCTATAGATTACTAATGCATTTGTTCATTTCCAGATATTCTTAAAAGTTATGTACGTTCACAAAATCCCCAAATAGGATTTAACTTCTTATTCGGTGGATTATTATCACAGTTTCTGGATTACTAGTTAAGTAACATTTGATCCAAGTCATTTTTAATCCCATGGAACTGCCTAAGAACAACATAACCACATATTATCAAACTCCTGTACAGGTTCTGGTGGCAATCTACTGATTTTTAAATGAACTTTCATTTTGTAGGCAGCTTCCTAGATCAAATGGTTTTCCATAAATCCCTTTTAATTTAATTACTGAAGATCATGCCACAAAATGTAAAGATTATTAATCACAAGCATTACCCACCTCAAGTTTCTGGATTATGTCCTCATTAGACCTTTTCACAACTTTAGGATTCGAGGATTCACCTGCATTAGATTCTGCAAAAATCAAGAAAGCAACACTTTGCAGTCTGTTCCACTCGGATTCAAAAATCAGTCAAAGCTAAATCTACAGCAAGAATTCATGTTGCATTTCCATTTGACATAACATATTTTAATGTTATTGTAAGTGGTTAATCTTATTGTTCCCTTTGGTCTAAATAGTGCATTTTCGTGATATTCACTTCTTCATTACTACGATAGCTATTAACGTTTCCTCGGCAACTGAGAAGTCCCTTTCAATGATAACCAGCTACAACAAGTGAGATTGTTTTGGCCTAAAGGTTTCTTATGAAACTAATGCATTTAAAATAGAGACTCGTGGGAAGAGTTAAATAAATTATGATATTGAAAAGGTGTCTACTCTTTTATTCAATTTATGTAGTATTTATCAATAGGTGGAAGGCTAAATCTCTTGGTGCCTGCCACATTGACCCCCGCCAGTGAGCTGATATCGCCTCAAACCGTGCATCTTGGCGCCTCACAGTTCGGCGGGCAGCAACCTCCTTTGAAGAAGACCGCAGAGCCCACCTCGCTGACAAAAGACAAAGGAGGAAAATCCCAACACCCAACCCCAACCCACCAATTTTCCCTTGCAACCACTGCATCCTTGTCAGCCACAAACAAGCCTGCAGCAGACGTGGCCATTACCCCTCCATTAATCTTCGTCCGCGAAGCCGAGCCAAAGAAGAAGGAAGGCTAAAATCTACCAACTAAAGTTGCTCTCTCATATGCAAATCATCAGCAAATGATTTTAATCCCTCATGTTTGATCTTACCAGGAAATAGCAAACATTCAAAATGACATCAACATCGGCAGCCTTTAATTCCACCAGGTATTTGTTAATGGCAATTTGGTATTTTGTGTGTATCACCTAAAGAAGCCATCTTTTCTGAAAATGGCCAATACCTGCCGATGTTTCAATGAAACCCAACATGGTTCATCAGTAAATTTGCTTTTTTACCATTTAAAAAACTTTGCCTTAAATTCTGCATGGGAAAGGAAACATCTAGCACTCCTTCAGCTAATGAATTCAGTGCTCCACATATTGAACAACTTTGGAAACAGCACTGAACAAAAGACAGCGTTAGTCTGAATGGAGGTGTAAATGTTCACCACCAAGAGGGATTTGGTTACACCGTCACTGACTGAGCTGACCAAGTCTCAAAAGACAATACTGCCAAACCAGGTCCTCGTCACAGTCCATCTCCTGGGTTTAATCTATTTGATGGTCAGCACAATGCTGTTACAGCACCAGCGATAGGGGTTGTTTGAATCCTGCGCTGTCTGTAAGGAGTTTGTACATTCTCTTGGTGTCTGCAGGAGTTTCCTCCAGGGGCTTCAGATTCCTCCCACCCTTCAAAATGTACCGGGGGTTGTAGGTCAACTGGGTGTAATTCGGCTTGTCGGCCTAAAGGGTTGGTCACTGTGCTCTATCTCTAATTAAAACTCTTCCTCACCAATCTACCAATGGCATATGCATCTGTCCACACCAATCTGGAGAGAAGGGAGTACCACACAGTGCTTGTGGGAATGAAATCCCACCATTAGAGTCTAATCTTATTGCTCAGTACATCTCATCACTACAATAAAGATGGGAGAAATCAACCTGGTGTGATGAGGAACCGCATCAACCATGTCATAAAATGTAATAATACAGTGAAGCTGCAAAACAAGCTGAGAGTTAAATAATCCTACAACCAACAAATCAAATTAAAGTGCTGCAGTTTTGCTATCTTTAGCTGGGATTAGTTAGTGACAGAAATGGTCACATTTCTAATGAACTGGGTTCAGACTACCCAACAGTGCAGAAAATTACCCAGATATTCTTTTCACCAAAAGCAGAACAAATTCAGACAGCTTACTCTCAATCAAAGGTGACTGAAGTTATTATCAACAGCTATTGTGTAATTTACTCATTTATGCCCAGTTTAGTTTCACTAGGAGCAGTAGCTCCATCACAGCCTTGGTCCAAACATGAATCGAACAGATGAACTGAGGAAATAGCAAATTTGCATCAGATTTATTGTCTGTGAAAAAAGGCAATATATATTTTGGAATGCCTCTGAACTTCAAGAATTTGTTAAAATAAAACAATTTACAAGCTAATAATTAAAACATTTAAAAAAAATTATCTTTCCTCCCAGTTGACAATCCCCTTAGTAACATTTCCTATACAGGTGCTCCTCAACTTATGACGAGGTTTATGTTCCGTCAAGCCCATCAGAAGTCTAAAAAGAATATTGCACCTACTATTTTTTTATAATTAAATTTGAATACTTTTATTCCACACTGAAAAAAAAAATGTTAATGTACACAGCTGAAAGCACACTGGGCATGAAGAATGTTTAAAGTATTGAACTAAAATTAATTGCTGGATGGTGTGGATGCTAAAGTGACAGGGTTATCAATTTCACTCCCTTCTGATGATGCTCGAGAACAGCTCGTAGAACGCACTGCACCATCAATACTTGAACGCACTGGGGCATCGACCATTACCGGCTTGCCCCCTTCATACTGAGCAAGTATCTCGAGTTTTGTCTCCAGAGTGATTGATTTCCTCTTTTTCTTCTCATCAGAAGCAGGAGACACACGCATGGGCATTTACTAGACATGATGGGTTGTTCGTGTAATCGCTACAGAGACTGCAAGCATGGTTGAGTCAGCAACATGAGAAAGTAGACTGTATGATACACTTGCACGATGCTGCCATCGCCCAGCATCAGAAGAGAGTAGCGAACTGCATATAACAAGCGTGGGAACAGATCAGAATTCCAAATTGAAAGTACCTGCACCAGATCTAAACCCCAAAGTTTTTGCTTAATTATTTTGTCAATGTAAATAGGCACTCTGAGGAAGAACAAGCTCCACGTGGAATCCAACATTGCAGTGACATGTCAGATAGTGTCTCTGTCAGTCAGGATGTCAACATTTGTCAACAGATGTGCAAAATCCCCCAACTCAAATTAGCTGTATTGCTTTTGAAAAGTGTGCCACAAAGCAGATACCAAAATTCCTTGAAGGGTGTTTTCCATTTGAGCTTTCTGGAGAATTTGAATGCTTGTAGATTAAGAGCAGGACCTTTAAACCACACAGAAAGCCTATGGAGGTTTAGCTAAACATACAAAAATTTATAACATTTATTCTCCAAATGTAAGATTCTAAATCACGCTTACTTGTTTTTTTTAAAAATTTCTTTCTTGGCTTCAGCTCCCTTGGAAGTCTTCTCCAGTCTACATATTTACAAAAGATTAATGTGCAGATGAGAAGCAACCAGTTTTCAGTCTCTCACCAAACTTGACAAAGAATAAGTGGACTGCAGGAACGACCACACATTCCTCAATATAGAGTAGGAAATTTACATAACGTTCTCTTAAATAAAACAATGCCATGGACTGGTTTCTGAAGCGATGAAAATGTCTGTCTGAATCTGTGCTAAGAGAAATTAATTCTTCTTTGCGTGAGAGGATGGAACGTCTTTTCTGGACGTAAAGGAAAAATTACATACAGAGTTTTGACCAGAGGAGGCAAGATAGGGATGGAAACAGACAATTTTATAAGCAAGTAAGCCACAGAAAGGTGTTGAGGCTAATAACAGTTAGTGTTGGCCAGGAAATAATTTTGAGCAAGCTGGTTCATCTTGAGTATGGTGAATACTAAATACACAATGATTCAGACTTCACCTTTTTTTAAATTCATCAGCTCAAATCTTCAAGAAATTAGATTTTTATCCCTTATTTTATATCTGATGTTACTACAACTCCAACAATACTATTGAAGATAGTATTGACTAGTTTAGGCTACCTACTTGCCCATGTAGATGAACTCTTTCATAAGATGAGCTGACTACTGAGTGTTCCCTCCCATCTTTTCCCTGCTACTTTTCTTTACTCATTCCTTATGCAGAAAAAAATAGACAATATTCATCCACCAAATTACTGCCACGGTAAGATATTTAATGATGATAAAACAGGTATTTTCCTGTAGGAACAGGTTACCTCTGAATGGTTGAAAATCTTGTCAAAGAGCTAGTTTTCCAGCATAATCACAATTTATTGTCCTGAACAAGACATAAAATTTGGTGTTTAGTGGGCATACAAGAGACTGCAGCTATCAGAATCTAAATCAAAAACAAGGGAGGAAGTTACCAGATCAAGCAGCGTCTATGGAAGGAAAGGCATTATTTGGTGCCTCAGTTTGAACTTCTGCATCAGGACTGCGTGTGGAGAAAAAGATTGCCAATGGAGTAGGAAAAAAATTGCCACTACCAGTAAGTGGTAATTCTGCCTTACCAGCCGAAAAAAAAAGAATCGCAGGGTTGTATGCGATGTCATGTATGTACTCTGACAATAAAGAGAGGGGGAAGGATGAGACAGGAGCCAGGCGAGAGTTCCACTCTCTCTCTCTCGTTTAGCATTCCATCCACAGTCCTCCCATCCCAATGAACTCCCCACCCCACTTCTAGATGCCATCACCCATTTTTGTCCCATGCCCCCTCCTATATCCATCCACCTACTATCCACACATTTAACCCATGGGGTCCCCTTCTCCATATGATTCCATTTGCCCATCATCTCTCCCTGTTATTTTCCCATTATTACTTTCTTTACCTTTCACGTTCCAGAACTTGTAATCCGTGCGCACAACCAGCAGCTGCCTCCACCTTTACCTTTCCCTCCCCAGTTGCAAATGTCCATTTATTTCCTCATCTGCTTCCACCTATCACATGCCTGCCTCTGTCTCCCCATTTCATCCCACCCACCCCCCCACCCCAAGCTGGTTCCATCACACCTCCTTGCTCCAACTACCTAAAGGCCCCAGTTTCACCCCTCACCTCAATACTGACCATCTTCCCTCCCCCCACCATGAACATGTTCTTGATTAATTTTGATTACTCAAACCTTACCAAGCTTCTTTCCCTCATTGCTCTCGACGTTGTTTCAATAGAACCATTAATGGATATGTTCAAAGCACAAAACTATAGTAAAAAAATAAACTTACTCTGGATAATTAGATATTTTTAATAGTGTACGACAGATGATTACTTGGGTATTTTTAATCACTTTCCATCTTGAATATGGATGAAAGCCAGTATAATCAAAGGAGAGTGCTACATGCAATCAGCCAAATCAATGGGAGACTTTGGAGTGCTTTGGGTCAGGGTTGTATGTTAAGCACAGTAGAAATACATCAATATGAGCAAACAAATTATGTGCAGTTACCTGGTGTCCATTCCTTGTTGCTATCTTTTTCAATATACTTCTCCGAATATCTGTCAACATCTAAATTGAAGAATTATATTTCAAATAGGCATTTCAAAGCAACTTCATTACAGAATTTAGTGGTTCACTCATTTATGGTTTCAATCAGCTTTTAGTAATGATAATTTAAAAAGGTTTCTTCATCCTGTTTTTTATTACACGTGCTGAAATATAATTATGCGATCAACATTCAATGAAGATCAAACAGTTTCACTGGAGTAAAACACGGACATCTGCAGAAGTAAAAACACAGTGCTGGAGAAATTCAGCAGGTCAAAGTCAGGCTTGAGCCTTTCCTCAATATCGTCCACTAATTCGGATCGCAGTGTTGACTTTTACTTTGGCTGCCATCTGGTGGTGATGAAAATAAAACATGAAGTATCAATGATCAATGCAATGAATTTCAAATCCTGCCTTCAACACCGTCTGAAGAATATTAAGCAATGAGATGGTGGAGGAACTCAGCAGGCCAAGCAGCATCCATGGGAAGAAATGATCAGTAAACATACATATAAGGTGCAGAGACTTTAATCAAGCCTAAGGTAATGGGGGGGGGGGGGGAATATTACATATTATGCCCTCCATAATGTTGGGGACAAGATACTTTTTGTCCCCTTTATTTGTCACAGTTTTAAATTTGTAATCAAATGATTTAGATTTTATTCAAGGTCATTTGTATACATTTTGATTTTACCGTGTTGAAATTATAACACATATAAAGTTCTCCCATTTCAGGGCCCCATAATGTCTGGGGCATTTGGCTTCACGGGGGTTTGTGAGTATTCAGGTATGTATAATTGCTTCATTGGTGCAGGTGTAAGGGAGCTAGGTTGGCTTCCAAGCTTTGGATCACTTTTAGAGTGAGTAGTTGCTATTTTTCAAGATGAAGACCCAAGTTGTGCCAACGAAAGTCAAAGAGACTGAAAAACAAGAATAGAACAGTAAGACACATCATCCCAAACCTAAGGATGACCAAAATCAACTGTTTGGAACATCATTAAGAAGAAAGAGCAGGCTTTTTCGGTCGGTGCTGTAGGGCCATTGTGTGCTTGTGGTTCCTCCGCCATGAAGATTTACAAGTGTATTATTTCGGGAGATGAGATGTTCTCCGATATCTATAAGATCAAGGAAGATCTGAAGAGCATCACTTACCAGGTGGAGGGGAAGCTCATTTGCAGAACAGAAGGTGCAATTGATGACTTTAATTGGTGGCATGGCAATGCTTCCCAAGAATGTCCAGTCCAGCATTCTGAGAATCACCCTGTCAGTGGTGTTGACATTGTATTGAATCACCATCTCAAACGAATTGACTTTCAGCAAAGATAACTACATGATTTACATAAAGCAGTACCTGAAACGCCTGAAAGAAAGAGTTCTAAAGGAAAACCCAGAAGAATTGGAAGATTTTACTAGCAATGCTAAGGGTACTCTTAAACATTCTCAAAAAATTTGGAGACTATCAGTTTTATTCAGGTGAGAGAATGAACTACGAAGGCGCAATTGGATTATTAGATTACCGTAATGACGAAACTCCACATATGATTTTCTTCAAGGATGGTTTGGAAATTGAGAAATGTTAAATCTGCTGCCTGCAATTCATCATGTTGAATTGATCAATCATAATGACCTGAAATGTTCCTGTTACCTGCAATAAACATGGATCTGGTATCACTGAGTTGATTTATTGCAAATGAACATTGTTTTAACTGAGTGTAATAAAGTGCATTAATTTCCCCCCCCTCAAAAAATGAAAAAAAAAATTAAAAGAGCAGAATGTTGAGCCCAGTGATGGCAGAGGTACTGGTAGGCTCAGGAAAACCCCACTGCTGATGGCAGAATTTCTTAATGAAGAAAAAGTCCCAAACACCTGTCCAACAGATCAGAAACAATGTTCAAGAGGCAGGTGAATATGTGTCAATGATTATTGTCCACAGAAGACTTCTTGAACAGAAGTACAGAGGCTACACTGCAAGTTGCAAACCACGTTAGCTCAGTGGTTCTCAACCTTTGTCTTTCCACTCACATACCCCAAGTATTCCCTGTGCCATAGGTGGCATGTGAATGGAATGAAAAAGTTTGAAAATCATTGTTTTAATTGTCCCTAATTGACTTGTTATGTGCATGGTTTCATAACTCCAAAGGAAATGGGCCAATGGCAATTTTTCTCCAGCAAAATACATCAGTAACAATTGGGTCTAGAGCAGTGATTCTCAATCTTCTCTTCCCACACACATGCCACCTTAAGCAATCCCTTACTAATCTCAGAGCATTGGGGGCATAGGGATTATTTAAAGTGATATGTGAGTGGAAAAAAAAAGGTTGAGAGCCATTGTGTTAGCTACAGAAACAGGATGGCTAGATTAGTTTGCCAAGGTGTATTTAAAACAGCCTGCAGAATTTTGGAAAAAGGTCTTGTGGACAGATGAGACCATGATTAACTCTGATTATGTATAAGAGTGATGGCGAGAGCAAAGTGTGGAGGTATAAAGGAACTGGCCAGAAGCCAAAACATACCTCATATGTGAAAAATGGTGGTTGGGGTGTTATGGTCTGGGCATGTATGTCTACCACAGGTACTGGTGCACTTATCTTCATTGATGATGTAACTGCTGATGGCAGTAGCAAAATGAGTTCTGAGGTACACAGAAACATCCTATCTGTTCAAATTCAAGCAAATGCTTCCAAACTTATTGGGTGACGCAGACAATGATCCCAAACATACTGCTAAAGCAACTTTTTCAAAGCTAAAAACTGGAAAATTCTTGAATGGCCAAGTCAACCACCTGATCTAAATCCAATTGAACATGCTTTCCATATGCTGAAGAGAAAACTTAGGGGGACAAGCCCCCGAAACAAGCAAGATCTGAAGATGGCTGCAGTTGAGGCCTGACAGAGCATCACCAGGGAAGATATTCAGCATCTGGTAAATCACAGATTTCAAGGGATGTGCAACGAAGTACTAAATATGACTACTTTAATGCCCATACCATTGCTCTGTCCCAGATATTATGGTGGCCTGAAATGAGACAACTGTCCATTAAAAAGTGCTGTAATTTCTACATGGTCAAACCAAAATGTATACAAATAACCTTGAATAAAATCTGGAATGTGCACTTCAATCATATATGAATTGTTTGATTACAAATTTAAAACTGTGGAGCACAAGGGCAAATAAAGAAAAAGTTGTATCTTTGTCCCAAACAATATGGAGAGCACTCTATATGAAGGGGGCAAGAAGCTGAAGGGTGGGGGGGGGGGGGGGGGGGGTCGATGTAATGCAACATTTGTCAGAAGGTTTGAGAGATGGAGAGGCAGGTAGATGGAAGGACTGGGGGAGAGGATTAGAGAGAAAAATAAGTAGAGGCGTACGTAAAAAAAAGAAATGATAGAGTGGAACCAGATGCAGATACCTCAAGTTTAAAAAAAGTATCAATGCTCATACCATTAATTTTAAGGCTGTCTGGGAAGAATATGATGTTTTGTTCCTCAAGTTTACATTTGGTCTCTCCCTGACAATGGAGGAGGCCTAGGACAGACGTATCTATGCAAGTATGTTTGGGGGAGTTGGCTACAGGAAATTCAAGGTTAAACCCACAGTGTCTTGGTGTTGGGTGAAGCAACTAATCTGCAAATGATCTCACCAATGTCGAGGAAGCCTACAAGATACAGCAATGCAGAAGGTTCAGTTGGACAATCTGCATGTAAACCTCTGACCAACCTAAAAGCTACAATGTTTGTGCTCCTGGATGGAACACTTTTTGTGGTTACAACTGGAAGTGCAGACTGGGGAGTCTCAGTGAGACTGACCGCTGCAAAAAGCAGATGGGGGTGGAAGAGGAAGATGTGGTTGGTGGCGTGATCATGCTGAAGGTGACAGAAGTATCAGTGGATAATGAGTCAGGAGTGGAGGATGGTGTCTTGGAAAGTGAGGACCAATGGAGTTTTGGCCTAGGGGGTGGCAGGGATCATGAAAAATACAGGTAAAGTTTTTATCAAAGATGTTTGGGGTAAATCCACACATCTTAGAGAAAGAGGACAGGTCAGCTGCCCTGAAGTGGAAGGCCAACAGATGAGCAGAGGCACTGGAAATGGGAGAAGGGGGGCGGCATCCTTACAAGAGAGATCAGAATTTATTGTCATGAATATGGCATGAAATTTATTGTATTTCCAGCAGCATCAGTAGTGCAAATATTACACTAAAAATAAATTAGTGCAAAAAGTAAGAGAAAGTGAGGTAGTTTGTGTAGTCCATTGTACATTCAGAAATCTGATGGCAGAGGGGAAGAAGCTGATTTTGTACCATCGGGTGTTCATCTTCAGGCTCCTGTGCTTCCTTCCAGATGGTAGCAGTGTGAAGGTGCAATGAGGTGGGTGGTGAGGGCCATTGAGGACAGAAGTTCCATTCTTAAGACATCACCCCTTGTAGATGTCCTCGCTAAGAGTGACAAGCTGGCCAAGCTCTCGACTCTCTGCAGTCTTTTCCTGTCCTGTGCATTGGCTTCTCTATACCAGAGTAATGCAACCAGACAGAATGCTCTCCACAGTGCACCTGCAGAAATTTGCAAGTATTTGGTGACACACTAAGTCTCCTCAAACTCCTCAGAAAGGACAGCCGCTGGTGAATCTTCTTCATGAGTACATCCACATAGAGGTCCCAGGATAGATCTTCAGAGATGTTGATACCCAGGAATTTGAAGTTCTTCACCCTTTCCACTGTTGACTTCTCGATGAGGACTGGTTCATATTCTCCAACTTTCCCCCTCCTGAAATCCGTAATCTGTTGCTTAGTTTTGCTAATGTTGAGGACAAGGTTGTTGTGACACCTCTCATCAGGCAGATCTATCTCGTTCCTGTACACTTCCTCATTGCCGTCTGTGATTCTGCCGATGAGTGTAATGTCATCAGCAAATTTGTAGGTGGTATTTGTGATACAGTCCCCTACATAATGTTTGGGACAAAGACAATTTTTTTGTTTATTTGCCCCTGTGCTCCAGAGTTTTACATTAATAATCAAACAATTCATGTGTAATTAAAATGCATATTCTAGATTTGATTTTGCTTTCCACTTGTATCGAGTGTAGTAGATATCCTCCATGCTAGGAAGAGGTTCTCCATTGGTCTTTTCCGCTGACTCCACTATCCTCTGCAGGGTCTTGCGGTCTGAGGTAGTACAGCTTCCAAACCAGGTGATGCAGTTGCACAGGATGCTCTCAATATATCCTCTGTAGAACGCAGTGAGGATAGAAGGTGGGAGATGGACTTTGCTCAGCCTTCACAGTATTTCTTGGCTATGGAGCTGTTGTTAAGGGACCAGGTGAGATTCTCCGCCAGGTGCACACTGAGGAACTTGATAGAGCCATCAATGGTCAAGGGAGCTCGATGTCCCCAGGCCCTCCTGTAGTCGACAACCATCTCTTATTTTTTTTAAAGTTCAGATACAGGCTGTTTGAGCTGCACCAGTTCATTAGTGCCTGCACTTCATCTCTGCATGCTGCCTTCTCTTTCTTACTGATAAGGCCCACCACTGTCATGTCGTCAGCGAACTTGATGTAGCTCGAGCTGTATTTAGCTGCACAATCGTGGGTCAGTAGTTGACTAAGCACACAGCCCTTGGTGGGTGGGAGGGGGGGTTGTGCTCAGTATGATAGTCTTGGAGATGCTGTTTCCGATCTGGACTGCTTGAGGTGTCCCCATAAGGAATAATTGCTTCATTGGTGCAGGTATAAGAGAGCTAGGCTTGCTTCAAAGCTTTTGATCACCTTTAGAGTCTGGAGTTGCCATTTTTCTTTATGAGGACCAGAGTTGTGCCAATGAAAGTCAAAGAAGCCATAATGAGGCTGAAAAACAAGAATAAAACAGTAAGAGACATCGTCCCAATCCTTAGGACACCAAAATCAGCTGTTTAGAACACCATTAAGAAAAAAGAATGTACTGGTGAGCTCAGTAGTCGCAAAGGGATTGGTATTCCAAGGAAGATCTCCACTGCTGATAACAGAAGAATTCTCATCGTAATGAAGAAAAATCCCCAAATGTACTGTATGTTCGACAGATCAGCAACATTCTTCAGGAGGCAGGAGTAGATGGGGCAATGAGTATAGTCCACAGAAGACCATATACAGAAATATAGGTGCAAAGGTGGTATGTTTTGGATCTTGGGCAGTTCCTTTACATCTCCACACTTTGGTTTTGCCATCACTTTCATCTGTCCACAAGACCCTTTTCCTGAATTCTGCAGGTTCTTTTAAATATTTCTTGGGAAACTGTAATCTAGCCATCCTGTTTCTGTGGCTTAGCATCTTGTGGTGTAGTAAACACACCAAAATGCTGGAGGAACTCAGCTGGTCTTTTCAGCATCTATAGGAGTCAAAGATATATTGCCGAAGTTTCAGGCCTGGAGCCCTTCAAGGAAAAACCAGAAAAAGTAGAAGCAGGTTATATCAGAAAGTCTTACAATTCAAACAATGGGGGAGGAATTCAGACCTACAAAATTGGATATAATCAGGGACTAGATAGAATTTACCATGTCTGTGTGAAAGGAGACAGGGACTGGAGAGACCACAGGGAGAAGGGGGCTAGCTTTTAAACAAAAGCCAGAGAAGTCGATATTAATGCCATCTGATTGGAGGGTGCCCAGTCAGAAAATGAGGTGTTGTTCCTCCAATTTACAGGTTGCATCAGTCTGGCAATACATAAGGCCACGGACAGATATGTCGGCAAGGGAATGGAATGGAGAATTGAAATGGGTAAACATTGGGAGATCCATGCTGTTGAGGCAGACAGACCTGAGGTGCTCAACAAAGTGATCTCCCAGTCTGGGTCCAGTATATCCAATCTAGAGGAGACCATCTTCTGTGGATATGGGCACAAGTGGGGAGGGAGGAGTGGATAAAGGAGTCATAGAGGGAGCAGACTCTGAAGAAGGCAGAGAGAGGAGGAGAGGGAAATGTAGTGGGATCACGGAGTAGGTGGCGGAAATGGCAGAGGAGGACATGTTGGCTGCTTGCTGGTGGAGTGGTGGGTGAGGGCGAGGAATTCTGTCCTTGTTGCGTGTGGGGGCCAGGGCAGATGTGCAGGTAATGGAGAATATGCGGGTGAGTGCCAAGTTGATGGTGATGGAGGGAAAGCCACATTGTTTGAAGGAGGAGGACACCTCTGATGATCTGACATGGAAGTCCTCATCCTGGGTGTAGATACAACGGAGATGGAGGAATTGGGAGAATGGAATGGAATCCTTACAGGGGACAAGGTGGGAAGAGGGGTCGTCGAGGTAGCTGTGGGAGGAGTTGGTGGGATTCTAGAAGATGTCTGTTGGGAGTTTGTCTCCTGAGATGGAGACCGATTGAAGAAAGGGAGAGTGTTACTAGAGATGGATCAAGTGAAATTTGAGGTTGGGGGTAGAAGTTGGCAGCAAAGTGGATGAAGAGAATTAGCACATCGCAGGTACATGAGGCAGCACCAAAGTAGTCATCAATGTAACAGGTGAAGAGTTGAGGGACCTTTCCTTTGCAGGATTGTAGCATGGATGCTTCACATAGCCAACAAAAAGGCAGGCACAGCTGGGGCTCCTGCAGGTACCCATGGCTACCCCTTTGACTTGGAGAAAGTGGGATGAGCCAAAGGAGAAATTTTTGAGGGTGAAGACAGGTTCCGCCAGCCAGACGAGGGTGGTAGTGAAGGGGAACTGTTTGGTTGTATTATCCTGAAAGAAACGAAGGGCTTTGAGGCTTTTAGTATGGGGAAATGAAGGTGTAAATGGATTGGATATCCATGGTACATATGAGGAAATCAAGTAAGTTGTTGAAGTGATGGAGGGTATGTGAAGTGTCCTGGATGTTGGTGGAGAGGGACTGGACAAGGTTGGGGGAAGGAGTTAAAACAGAGTTAAGGTAAGGAGAGACCAATTCAATGGGGCAGGAACAATTTAGTTATATGTAAATTGTTTGATTATAAATGTAAAACTGTGAAGCACAGGCGCAAATAAAGGAAAAACGTGTTTTTGTCCCAAAAATTATGGAGGACACTCGAGCTGTGAGAGTCAGTGAATTTTGTAACAGATATTTTTCACCTGAGATAGAGACAGAGAGGTCAACAAAGGGGAGAGAGATGTCAGAAATGGTTCAAGTTAAGAACTGGTAGAAATTTGGGAATGAAGTTAATGAAATTGTCAAAGTCTGCATAGGTCAGGTGCAGGAGGTAGCACCAGTGCAGTCATCGGTGTGGTGAAGGAAGAGTTGGGTAGTGGTTCCCGAGTACACTGATAGGGGATCTTCTAGAAATGTACAAAATTATAAAAGGAATAGGTAAGATGGAGATAGACAAGAATTTTCCCACTGGTAGGCGAGACAAGATTTGGAGGACATAGCCTCAAGATTCAGGGTAGTAAATTTAAGAAGGAGATGAGAAGGAACAGCTTTCCCAGAGAATAGTGAATCTATGGAATTCTCTGCCCACTGAAGTAGTGGAGGCTACCTCAGTAAATGTACTTCAGGTAAGATTGAAAAATAGATTTTTACATCATAAGGGAATTAAGGGACATGGGGAAAAGTCAGAAAGCTGGAGATTTGCCAATCATCAGATTAGCCATAATCGTATTCAGTGGTGGAGCAGGCTCGATGGGCCAAATGGCTTATATTCTTATGAATGGATGTGTAAAGGGATTGCCCATCCATAATGAAGATAAGGCAATGAGGGACAGAGAAGTGAAATTTTCCAAGAGTGGAAAGGGCGAGTGGGAGCCCCAGGCATAGGTGGGAAGGGACTGTCAAGGTGGGGTGGGGAACAAGATGATGTCAAGGTATGAGGAGATATGTTCAGTAGAGCAGCACAAGAAACAAAGGGTCTGCCAGGCCAGTTATGTCTGTGAATCTTGGGTTGGAGATAGAAGTAGGCAGGATCAAGTTGGGAACTAACAGGTTGGAGGCAGTTTACTTGGAGAAATGATGAGGTTCATGATGATCTGGGAGATGATGTCCTGATGATGAGATGCCCAAGAGCTAATATTTGTCCTTTCCAATGCAATGTACAGGTCACAATACCTGTAAGATTTAAAATGTCTTAAAATTACTGATATATTTGGCCTGCCAGTCTGTTGTTTTAAATTCTTTTGAGTGTGTCTGTGGTTGCAGCCTGTGAGACCAAGGTCTCTCTTCGTGGTTTCAAGATAAGACTGCAGTTTTGAATTGTTCTGAGAAGATAGAGGGCCTTTGAATAGACCTAAAACTTTATTGACCATTTCAAGTAACTTATTAAGTATTTTTTAATCGAATATCAAAGTTGATAAGTAATAACAAGATCTAATAAACCTTGGAAAACTTGATTCAACTTTATTATGGATCTTTTTCGATGAAGAAGTCATAAATAAGGACATTCCAAGCTCTCCAGGTGACTATAAAGGAAGATGGTTGCTATATTTAGTCAATAAAATGGGATGTTACTGACTTGTTAGTGAATAAAAGATGGATCTTCAAGTCAAAGAAAATCTGGACTATTGACCCGTTAATCAATAGGATGGATTGGAAGACAATTGAAAGTTGAAAATCAAATTTGGAAGAAGACTGAATCGATTGCGCTCTGTTGAGAGAAGCTCCATAGCAACAATCAAGATGGTTACTACTAGGGAGGAGTCACGTGATGGAGTAGTGGCCGGTAGGATAATACCAGCCCTCTCCAGAAAAGAAGGAATAAAGTGAAAAAAAAAGCAAAGCCCCAGACACACAAATCACAAAAATTAAAGGTGTGAAGGAAATGGCACCAAAGAAAGAAAAGCCAAAAACAACGGGAAGAAAAGAAGAAGAAAAGACGCCGGAACTCCACAGCACGAACAGCTGAGAAAGACCCGACAGCAGGGCTCCCAGCGGGAAGATACAGAAAATAACGGGAATAGGAGGGATGAGAATGAAAAAAGGAAACCAGAGACACAACAGATAACCAGCCCAAAAGAAGATGACCAACATCAAGACACCATAAAAGAAATACCCAACAAACTGAGACAAACAGCCCAATAAGAAAGTCAGAAGAGACACAGATACAAGGAAGAGAAGTAGAAGACACAAACTCTAGAGCAGACACAGAAGAAGGAGAATAGCAAGCTCTGCACAGAGAAATAGAAGATAAAGGGAATGGTCAGTACATAGATTAAAAAAAAAATTCAAGAATAAATGGAAGCATTAAAAGAATGGCTGACACGAGAATTTAGTGAAATAAAAAGAAGAATAAAAGGTACAGAAGAAAAAGTGAGTAGATTAGAGCTGGTCATGACAGAAATGGGGAAAAGAGTAGACAAGGTGGAAGAACAAGAAACAGCCGTAGAAATGGAAGTGGATGACTTAAAAAGAAAATTGGAAGAAACTGATAAAAAAGTTAAAGAAACACAGGAGTTTTTAGCTCAGAAGATGGATATAATGGAAAACTATAATAGGAGAAACAATATAAAGATAGTGGGCCTTAAGGAAGATGAAGAAGGCAAAGATATGAAAGAATTTATAAGATGGTTACTACTGCGCCAGACCACAACTGCACCTTCTTTGCCTGCGAGATTGAGAGTGAAATTGGTGTTTTGTATCACACTGATTTCCATATGCCTCTCGAACTCTAAGAAAACTCTGAACACTGATAAACCAGGTTTGCAAAGCAAGAGAAACCCAGTCAGAGAGAGAGAGAGAGTGATGCAGCCCAACAGCTATTTCCCCACACGAGCTCAGCTCTCATAGGCTAAGCACAATCTTTCACAATAAAAAGAAAAGAGACACTCCAGGTTCACTGTAGATTGCCACCACCACAGCACGTTGAACACGAATACAGCACAGAAAAAGTATGAATTATGTCTTTACAAAGCCACATTCTTATCATGAGAGGCTGTTTTCTATTGCCACCTGCCACTGAGACACAATGACTCATTTTCTTGTCATGTTTCTTTGCTTATTATCACTCATTTTGGGTTTTTTTTGCTGAGCCAAGTAACTTTTCATTCCACACAGCCCTTGCAAGACTTGTAAAAGCAACAATAAAAACATGGACACTTACACAGGTTTGGAGTGAATGGAGAGCAGTATGTTCGGGGGTGGCAAAGGTTAAGAGTGGATTGGAGAAACACAAGCAATTAATGTCCCATCAGCAATCGGAGATGAGAAGGTCAAGAGCAGGAAAGTTGCTGGGGTGGGGTGTCTATCCAAGAGGAGGAGCACAATTGGAGATAGGTGAAAGGATCATTGGGCGGGGGGGGGGGGGGGTGTTGGGATTACTTGTCAAAGAAGTAAGCACATTGAAGGAAACAATGGAACAAGTGTTCAGTATCATGTCCATTGATTCACTCTAAAAGCATAAAGGCGAGACCTTTGCTGAGGACAGACCATTCATCATTGGAGATGGGGTAGGGAAGTCGAAAGAAAAAGTTCAGACAGGAGTTGGAGCTAGGATCAGGAATGGGAAGAGGGGTGGGATGGGGTTTAAAGTGGATCAAGTTATTTTACATCAATACCCCACCTTGACATCCACTATCTAATTTACAGTGGCATATCACTCTTTCCCTCATCACTCATGGCTTTCAGTTTCATTCATTCTTTTTGGAATCTGGATGTTGCCGGTAAGATCAACAATTATGGTCCATCTTTGATTGCACTGAAGACATCAACAATGCTCACCTATCTTCCAGAACTGTTACAAGGGTATAACAGGATTTGGATAGTGTAACAATGTAATAGTTACAATATTAACTATTATTGTAATAGTTAATTACAAAAATTAACTATTACATGTGAAGGACTGTTTCCACATGGGCTTTGCTGTAATAATCATGGACAGTTATCTACACAGAAACTTTTTTTAAATTTCCCATGTTTATACAGGAAATACAAGAAGAATGCATGGCCTTCTCTGTATTCCATGATGTTCAATCTGTACATTCAAAGTATTATCAGGTCTACATATTTGTTGTGTTAGCACAGTCTAGGTCAAGGCACCAAAACCAATTAAATAGTTCCTTAAGACAATGCAAACTTCAAATGTTTAGATAGACTTTTTGCATGGCTTTGACCTTTGATGACGAGTGGTGGAAAGACCTCAAAATGCAGTTCCTCCCCACAAACTACAGTTCATCTTTCAGCATGCACTCCTGTAGCCTAAAATGTGCCAGGCAACCACATTCACTTATGGACATCTCATTGCTATGGAAGACCAATAAGTTTCAGGCGGCTCTGGACATTTATTTGGTAATGCAAACAGCCTAAAGATCAGAGATGCTCAGGAGAGACCTCTTGCATCCTTATCAGCCCAGATGAGCATTCTGCAACATGGTTTTGACACCAGGAAACCATCCCAACACATCTTTCTCCCAATGCCTGCAGGATGTTCTCTACTAACCACTGCTTGATGGATTTGTGGTCAAAGGTGCTTTCCTCAGCTTTTCCATGAAGTACTGGTAGTGTGGCAAGAATAAGCCATTGCATGGCAAAGAGACCACACCCATCCTTTGCAGCATCGGGAGCAGATTGATCATCATTGCAGTGTGTCACTTGGTGTTTGCATATCCAGTTCTATGCACAATTGGGCACAGCCACAGGCAAAGATGGTTATCAGGACAAGGGCAATGCTGGGTTCGCTACTGCGCCACCACGCCGCCCCCCCCCCCCCCCCCCCCCCCCCCACCATTGTCTCTGGACTTATCCATCACAATTTAATTGGATGCATTCCATCTTGGATCTGTGGGTGGAATGGAAAATGGCCTGTGACAGTGGAATAGTAGGGTATGGGTCAAATCTGCACCTGGTAAAGTAACCTTGACAGCTTTTCCACCTGATGACCAGGATCTTACCCACCATTGAGAGGGGAAAGGCCCAGCTTTACATTCATGTCTATCCACTCCAGCCATTTTCTGTTGCATCCCTCAGCCCCTCCAAACCAGATACCCAGCACCTTCAGGCAGTCAGACTTGATTCTGAACTGGTTAGGCTTAGCTGTGCTCTTCAGGTACCTGAATCCAGCTCAAACTGTCTACAGATGCTGATCCATCTGAGAACTAGCCTTGAGTGTGAGCAGAAGATGATGCCAATAACCATGTTCAGGGAGGCTTTGATCTGTGTACTTCCACTGCCTGGCACGACACCTTTCTTATACCCACACCCTTCCTGATGGATTTGGCAAAAGGTGACCGGGGAACGTGTATAACTTGCTTTACTCTAAACAGCGGGAAAGTTACCCACTCATTGATTTAGATTGCATTACTGATATTTGTCTCCAGCAACTCCCACTAAAGCCCCCTGTGGTGTGCACATCCATTATGTCAAAGGGCTTCTCCTCATCCCAGCTGATCAGGAAAATGTCCACACCCCTGTCATGCTGAAAAGGACTTGGTCAATTACATGGTCCCTTGTGTCAGTTGGTTCACACATCCCACAGTGATCCAATTTGGCAGCTACACACTATAGATCACACTTGGGAGGAAAATACCCTTTCTCATATATGAATCTACAAGCAGGACATAGTTGGACACTAACCAGAAACAAAACTCACCCGAGATAGACGGATCACATTGATTATTCTATGGCAATTCATCTGCAAGCTGAGCACCAGCAGAAAGCCTTTGCAGATGTTAAGCGCCAGACTCATCGTTCTGTACTCCTAAGTGAATGAATTGACAAGGACTTGGATCTCAGCGGCTAGATATACGTGAACCAGTACAACCAGTACACGGCAGCTGGACCAGTGATGTCATTGTGACCTTGGAGCTGGAGCAGAGGTCACATGAACTGCAAAGTTGTCCTGTGGTTTGGCTCCAGTCTAGCGAGAAGTTTGTTGGAGGCGAGGCACAACAACGACAGTGAAGAGAAACACAGGAAAAAGAGCTCTGCGATGAAGGAACAACCTGGCTGGCTGGACACTTGTCAGCAGGCCATTGGGATCAATTTTGGCTAATTTGTTATGAACACAGCTTCCTTGGCAGCACGTAGTGAATGGAATGATATCAGTTTCTTAAGGCAACCAAATGAAGGAGAGACTCACAGTCACTCTTGACCGAGTTGAAAGCATCAAAGGTCAGTATGTTGTTCCCTGCATTTCTTAGAGATGACACGCACATGTTTAGTTTTGTCTCTTTGTGTGTGGAATCCTTCCTCCTTGGTCAGCAGCTTGGCAAGCCAATGGAAGGAAGTGCTTAGAGTGGGTCCAGGCACCAAGTTCTATGCAGCAGATGACAGGGAAATCCCTCTGCAGTTCTCATTATTGGACATCTCCATTCTTGAAGAGGGTCACAAGATGCAACAACTTTGAATTTCCCAGGTATAGGAATGAGGTTGTGAATTTGTGACTGCAATTCCCGTCCAGGTTTTAGAAATGCAGTGGTCAATACTCAAAGAACTGTGATGTATAGGGCCACAGACCAATTGATTAGAATGGATGGCTCTTTCTCGACTGGCACCGATAAGATGACTTGAAAGCTCCCTTGTTTTGTCATAATTTGCTTGATGTCATCTGACACAATTTGCACAAGTCTGGTCTCTGGACCGACATTCAGCAAGACTACAATCACGTACATCTGATTGTTTTGAAATTCTGATGGTCCGGTAGCTGTATGGATGCAAAATGAGTTGCGGTCTAATGTGCAAGCTGGGTGTGCCACGGAGTCATGGAGGTGTCTGTTTCCAGCAAAAATCCAAGACAGACAATCATGCAATCAATTGCTGTGCAATGCTTGTGCAAAAAGAAAGTGTGATTTTCATGCAGAGTGTAAATTATACTGAAAGGCATTTTCCTTCTAGTAAATTCCAAGCAACTTCACAGGTTCATTTCAAAGCAATACAGCTCAATAGCTCTATACAATAATGGAGATACTTTTGTAAGATACAAGTTCTTACCTTTCTTTTCAATAGCAGGTTCAAGAAAGTAAGGCAGTTTCTTGCAGGCTCCCCTCAACTCCTGCTTTAAGGCTAGGATATAGTTTACATCTTCCCCTGTATTCAAGGGGACAGGCTTATATTCTGTGGGCTACAGATTGGTAATACAGATTATCATTGGACAGTAACATTAGCTGTAACCAGATAACTATTATTGATCCAAATAAAATTTCCATCAAGGGAAATGAAATTCACTGCAGCAAAGAAATTCAAAATCATTTAAAATTATTAATTGACAAGTCATTTCAAATTATTACCGAAACTATTTTTCATTGAGGAGCCAAACTATTTCTGTCATCATAAATGCATTTTTCTTTTTATTTTGGTCTCACCCCTGCTCCAATTTCCCCTTCCAAATATCAACCATAGAAATGGGTTTAACTGCAAGAACACAAGAAATAAATGCAAGAACAAGCTACAACTGCCTTTGAGACTGCCCTGGCATTTCAGTGCTCAACTGATCAAGGCATCAACTCCATTTTCCTGCCTGCTCGAATGACTTGCGCCTCTCGTATAATCTAAAAATCTGACTATCTCAGCCTCTCCAACAAGCTGAAAATGTGAGCCTTTCATTGATTTAAATTCCACTGCTCTGAAGCAAAGTATTCTGAAGATTCACAAGCTTCAGAAGAAATTTTTCCTCGCCGTGTTAAATGCATGAATTGCTTTTCTGAACCTGTTGCCAAGATCTAAATTGCCTCAAAATTGTAAACTTCCACTTAGCATCTATTCTGTCAATCTTCCCCTTCTCATTTTTTTCTACGTAAAAAGAAGAGGCCTCACTTTATCCAAAAAAGCCAACCCCTCATTTTAGAAACCAACAAAGTGAATCTTTCCTATCCTGTCGCCCAAGGTTATGTACACTGTACTCCAGCTGTGGGCTCACCCACTTCCTGTTGAACTGCAGCAAGATTTCTATACTTTTATATATCCATTCCTCTCAAAATAAAAGAACAAAAATTATATTTTTCTATCTAAATACTTACTCCATTTGCATCCTTAATTTTGTGTTTCAAGTCCGATACCCAGATTCATGTGCATTCAGTTGTCTCTCTTCACTTAAACAATATTCAGCTATTTTATTTCTCTTAAGTGGGCACTTTCACATTTCCCCACAATACTGTCAAACTTTTGTTCATTTGTTAATCCCTCCATGATGCTGTCTCAGTTCTTCTCACAACTTGATTTCATGGAATTGTATAGTATAGAAGTGATGGACCTTGTTCAAGGAGCCAAATAGCATTCTCTGACTCCCAATTCTTATTTTAATTACTTTAGATTGCTTTGCCTTGTTTTTCTTTTGTCCCAAGTTCTTAACCCCTCTTGCTACTCGAAGCACCTTCCATCTACATCTCAACAGTTTTTCGGACTATGTCACTGAAATATACACAGGAAAGAAACATACATGATGGCTATAGTTCATCCAATTTTACATGAAATGTTTTATTTTCTATTTAGTCATATGACCGAGAACAGTGGTTTTCAAACTTTTTTTCTTTCCACTCACATACCACCCTATGTATTCCCTATGCCATCGGTGCTCTGTGATTAGTAAGGGACTGCATAAGGTGATATGTGAGTGGAAAGAAAAAGGTTTGAAAACCACGGTTTTAATCGTACCTAATTGACTCATTATGTGCACGGTTTCATAACTCCAAAGGAAATGGGCCAATGACAATTTTTCTCAAGCAAAATACGTCAGTAACAATTGGGTCTAGAGCAGTGATTCTCAACCTTCCCTTCCCATCCATATTCCACCGTAAGCAATCCATTACTAATCACAGAGCACAGGCATTGTTTAAGGTGGTATGAGTGGAAAGAAAAAGTTTGAAAACCACTGATCTAGAGCTTCACTTGCAGCAATTGTTGCTGATAAACAGATTTCCTTTTAAAAATTCCTCCATTTCCAATAAAAAGTCTTCAAAGAACACATGATCACAATTGAAATAACATGAAACTTACAAAATATCATCCTCAGTGGCGTGAAGTAGCCACAGTGTTGTCGACCAGTTCCTGCACTGCTGCCAAAAATGTAATTGTGTTGATGCTTTTGTTAAAAAATGGTCCTTTCAGGTGGATCCTCTGCCTTCAGGATGGCGGCAGAAGTGGACTTTAACTTGCATGCTCACCTTTCAGGTGGCAGCCCTATGGGCTGCTTGCAGCATTGCCTGGTCCACCTCAAATGGCCTATTCACATCCAGAGCCACTTCGTAGCGCCTCTGGATCTGATGGAGGTGGGGTGACTGGTGCCGCAGCGCCACCCGTCATAAATATGCGGTATAGCAATGGCCATCTTCCCTACTCTTAATCCCCCATGCAGGTGGAACCGCTCTGTTTCCCACACAGTTTTAGCTGTGTGGGGGATTATGGGTAGGGAAGTCAGCTATTGCTATGCCGCAGAGAGCCGCCCCGGTGTTGGGGTGGTCAGCTGGGCTGTAACAGCTTACACCGGCCGCCCTTTGACATTCCCTGCCGGCTGCCCCTGCCTGGCTGTCAGCCAGTGGGGCAGGGGGGTGGATGTCAGGCAGCAGGGCAGGGGGGTGGCTGTCAGGCACTGGGTGGCTGTCAGGCTGTGGGGCATGGGGACAGCTGTCAGGCAGCGGGGAGTTGGGTCGCCAGCTGATAGAGTCATCAGCTAGCCCCGGTGCCTGAATGTACACATTCAGGTGCCTGGAGGAGTGCGGCACTCCACCAATTATCCCTCCCCGAGGAGGGTTGGTGTCGGCACCACGGAGGCGCTTCTGCTGCATTCAGGTGAGTACGTCTTTGGCCGCAAGGGTGGAGATTATGCGGCTTTATACTGGGGTGTTCAGGCCACCCGATAGGGCCTAAAAATAAGATGACTCCACAAAATAGACAGAGCATTTTTTTTCTAAATGAAGCAGCAGTCAATAAAATTGGACACGAATCTGTGAATCCATTATGCTAATCTTCTGAACTGGAATAAATTACCCCAGTCAGTACAAAACATGTGTGATCATCTCACTAAACTGCAGCAAACCAGCTACATGGCAAACAGAACATTGGGCTGCTTCAATTGTGTTTTGAGCATGCTCCGAAATCTAACTGCAACACCTCTTTCTGATCAAGCAATAAAAAAAAGTACTGCATCTGATTTAAATGCGACAGTGCAAACTTTCGCAGCATGGTTTTTAAACTTCCTAATCCCAGTTTTTATTATGTATTGTTTTGATAAATTAAATTGCATCACACCAATGCATAAATAATTTCATTTTACTGTTCAAATAAATTATTTGAAACAATTTAATAAAATACTTTCCCATTAACACTAATCACAGTGGGGGAGTCAGCAACACACCCTGTTTGATTCACCCAATACCGAGTGATAAGCTTAATAGCTCCAACAAATTTTTTAAAATCATTGAATGGACATCCCCACAATTTTTTTTGTGGCTTGTATTGAAATGGAGCCAGTGAAACTCAATTGTTAATGTCTTCCCATTGAACCAACATAGAGAACATGGAAATCAATTTAAATTTCATGTTAAGTTTTGGAAGCATGCAATAAAGTCTCAAGTATGGAAAACAGTGAATCAAAAGCTGCAGATGCTGGAACCTCAAGCAGACAAAGAAATGCTGAAGGAACTCAGCCGGTGGAACAATGTCCATGGATAGAAACGTTAAGACAATATCTCAGGTCTGGACCCTTTATTAAGACTTCATGGAAGATGTTAATATGATGTACACAAAGAGGAAAGGGCCCAGAGGTGATAGGCTATAGGTCATAAGGTGTGGGAGGTGGAGAGACCACCAGAAAGGGGGAGTGAAGAATAATTAGAAGGGGAAAAATAACTACAGGACGACTTGGAAAATGGATAGAAAGAATGGAATCAAATGGGCGTCGGGATTACCTTTAATTCGACAAATCAAATGTTCATGCTATTAGGTCTAAGCCGGTTTGAGAGGAATGTAACATGTACATTGCCCTTGAGATTACATTTAGCCTCGCTCAGACAATGGATGAGGCCAAGAACAGACATGTCACAGTTGGAATGGGTGGGAGGGTTAAAATGGTGGGTCTCGGGATGCTGAAGTGTCAGCCCATACAGTGTAGGTGTCCAGCAAAGGGTCACCCAGTCAGTCCTAGATCTCATTAATGTAGAGGAGGCCACACTAAGATTGGACATTCTTCTTCATCTGGAAGGTGTGTTTGTGGGCTTGGGTAGAGGGGAGGGGAGGGGAGGGGAGGGAACAGGAAATCCCTAAAGTGGATCCACAGGGAAGAGTTGACACTTCTTGTGTCAAGTGGCCAGGGGGGTGGGGGGAAGACATGTCCCAAATCTGCTGAAGGGTTTCCTTCTAAAGGGGTTGGAGTGAGAAACGGCGATCACATTGGGTCCTGGACCGTTCCTTCAACTCATCACCCCATGGGCGTTCTGCCCCTTCGAAATAAATTGATGGCACCTACCGGAAAGAGAGGAAGAGGTTGACCTCCAGTATCAGGCAGGGTCTCGCCTCGGGAAAAGCCGATAGCTTCGATATTAAAAGTGAATTGTGTTCGACCCCGGCCACGTCCTTTCTCAGACATTGCGGAGCCGCTGCAGGCGCAGCCGATCTCTCAGTCAAGGTGGTGTTCGGGCTCCTTCTCCCGGGGCTGCGGGCGGGCGAGCGGCCAGCTCCAGGGTGACCACGCCTTGTGCACAAGAGCCCCTCGCCGCTTTCCAGCATTGCATTGGAACTTGACAATTTCAGACACGCACGAGTTTCGATTGAAGATTAAACGGAGGGGATCGCCTGGCTGGCATGTTCCGAAGCGCTTTGCACAGAGATCCCGCTGACCAGCCAATGTCACACGACTTGACGCAGCATCTCTTGTCAGAGGGCGCTGGCGGATGTTCCACGTTAATAGGGGGGGCTTCTTTCTCTGAGATGATACAGAAATATATACTAAAAAACGTTTCTTGAAGACGAGAAGGCGTTCGGCCAGGGCACGTTTTTTGACTGAAAGCAGGTGTTTGGCCAGAAACAAGTTGATGGAGGGACCTCGTGTTGGCCATGGGCTAGTCTGGAATTCTGAATGTTTGTCCCCGAAGGGCCAGCCCGCTGCAGAGTGGATACTTACTGGGATCGCAGGGTTCCAAAGAAAAGTTGTCCTCTCTCTTCACAATGGTAAAGCAGTATTGCCCAAATCGCTTAAAGTTGTTTGTTTCCTTCTGTCCATGCATTGGTGAAGGGCATTCAGTTCCCGCCATGTGACATGGGTGGATGTGGGGAAGGTGAATAAAGAAAAGGCGTTCAGGCTTGGCGCTGTCAGTGACCCAAGTAATAGATTATATCCACAGAAGGTGTGTGTCCTGTTCACGGGCGACAAGTTGGAGAACACAAACTTCCCATCCTCCTCTTTCCATTTTATGCTTTACTCCTTGTAGGCTACTAGCATCGAACCACACAAGGCAGAGTATAGGTAAAACACTAGTTTTAATAGACTGGTATACATCTAGGGTTTGAGGCCTTGATCTTGCCTCTGGACAAGCCTAGGCAAGAATGAGGGGGATCCCCCGCTTATATACATGTGGTGTAATGACATCATGCATGACATACCACCACACTCCTCTCTGCTCATTATTAACTATATATATATGAACTATTGAGACAGTTTCCATGGCTATATTATTTTGAAATATAACATTTTCTAGTGGACACTCACATTTGGAGATCAGAAAGTGAAATCACTGTGGAGCCCGTGTCTTCTTCCTTCTCTCCCCCCAACAAAAAAACCCATCTGAATGGATTTGAGAGATTCATCAACAGTGTGGCGCACACAAGATCTTCAGCTGTTCAATGAAAGGTCAGGTGAAAGTTCGTTGTCATTCACATTAAGTTCAATGAAATTCTACACGGGTAGGCAAAATACACAAAGAAACATAAACACAAATTAAATGACCACACAAGAGAAAAAAAATAGATGGTAAATAGAAAAGGACTGATACATATGCACTGTTCAACAGTGTCCATTGATTCCTCAATTTGCTTGGGTACCTGATTGATAATTAACATTAGCATTACTACAATTATTAGCCAAGAATTTCTTGATGTATTGTTATGCTTTCATTAGTAACACCTTAAGATTTTGAATGGATTAAAAACAACTTTAAAAATTGATTGCATATCAATTGGAGCAAACCATTTAATTGCCCTTTCAGAAGTGGGAGCATGAAAAGTATATTGCCCTAACCTTCTCTATTTCTTTCTTCTTCATTTTGGCCTGAATATTCTTTTAAATAGAGCAAAAAACAATGGAGGTAGAAGAAGCTGCAGTAGTGGCAAATGAGAGAATGAATGTTATCAAGGGAATACATGAATATGACACAAAGGATGTGAAAGACTGCACAGTTTTCTTTTATACATAGTTTCATTGTGAATAAAGTTTATTTTTGAAAAGAAAAACCCACACAATTACAAGGAGAGGAACACCCTAGATTGAAATGAGCCAAACTGAGTAATGAATGTCAGCCTAACATAAATGAGTCATTGTTATTGACACATAGTCATGTTCAAATGCCATCTCACTGGCTCTACACAAAGCCCTGGTACACCTGGACAGCAAAGATGCACTAATCAGGATGCTTTTTATCAACTACAGTTCGGCATTTAACACCGTCATCCCCTCAAAACTGATCAGCAAACTCCAAGACCTGGGACTCAACACTCCACTGTGTAATTGGATCATGATTTTTTTCATTTCCAGATCACAATAATTGAAGATTGGTGAGAGCATCTCCTCCACAATCTCCACCGGTACCAGAGCATTACAAGGCTGTGTTCTTAGCCCCTAGAGATGACACTTTCCTTATTCTAATATATTCTAATTTTAAAGTTTCTTCTTCCAAAAGCATGAGCTATGATATTCTGAATTTGGATCTGTTTAATCCAATAAATCAAACTCTATGGCTGTAAATTTATGCAGTTTTAATTCATTGATAAAACGTATAAACATTTTGCATAACTTTGCATTAGGACTTTCATAATGATGAATAACAAAGCATTTACTGTATAAAAGAAATATAAAACATATAAAGAAGCTCAAACTTTAAAAGAGATAGATAATGGTATTTAAAGAAATACACAGAAAAGTATTTAAAGAAAATTTTCTCATGTTCACGCTTAACATGTTGTCGAATAATGAGCAAGTCATAAGTCTGGGTGGATATTACAACATATTACATCATAGTCACTATGGTAACACTACAAACAATAGTTCACTTAAAGAGACACACAAAATTAACATGAGTTAGAAAAAACACAAGGTTTTAACCTTTACTGCCCTCTACTTTACTAACTTTACACTTAAAATTGTGTAGCTCGATATACGGTGGTGGGTTGTATAAAGGAAGGGGATGAGTCAGCATAAAGGATGGAGATTGAAACGTAATTTCATGTTGCCTTTCTTCTCAGTTGAGTGCGTGTGTTTGACTGCTCCGTGGCCCCATCGGATGCTGCTGCCAATGTTTGGAATCATTACAGTTGGGGCAAAAGGTAACTTAGAATGATTAATTTTTCGCGTCAATGCGGGTTTGAATCAGCCCAGGGCTTTTCCTTTTGGTGATGTCCCTCCTTTGAGGGTGTGTGGTTCCGGACCCGCGGGGACTCTCTCCTGTGACATAAAGATACACCGCCAGGAGAGATGCTGGGCTCGGGGATACGCCCAACTCAAATCGAGAATGCTCAACGCTCGCCAAATCTCGAATACAAGATGAAATGCCATGGCTAAATTGAAAATACGATGCACCTTGAGCCTTTTGTAACCTCTCTTGGTCAATTATGAAGTGAAGGAGAAGGCCATTTGCACTTCTGTGTTGTAAAACTAGACCCCCCCGCCATATTGTTGCAGAAGAGCTTAGATGTGCAATTATTATACTATATATATTTTTTCTGTTCAAACAAGCTAGTGGATGTGTATTTGGATTTTCAGAGGGCCTTTGACACGGTAGAGCACATGAAGCTACTTAACAAGACAAGCGCCCATGGTATAACAGGAAACATACTAGTGAGGGTAGATTGCTGAATGGTGGAAAAATCATAACCGGGCACCTTTTTAGACTGCAAGTACCTGAGTGCAACTGTCCTGGGGGTTGGACATGCAGTTGATGATGAGCATCAATGAATTTTTCCAGTACAATTTACACTGCAGGCTTCCTCCAAAAAGTTGCAGGATAAATCGCGGTGCAGGAATTGACTCAAACTTCCTGCACATTCCTTTCAAGTCCTCCTGTGTAGCGGCAAAAATTCCTGGATTGTGCTGTTGCATGCCTGTAGTCTTAAAAACCATAACTGGCTGATTGGCAGGAAGCAGATAGGTGGTGTAAGGGATGGGATTATATTCTGGTTGGCTGTCAGTTGCCAGTGGCATTCCACGGGGGTCGGTATTGGGGGCCACCTCTTTTTCTGTTCTACGTTAATTTAAAATAAAAGGCTTTGTGGCCAAGTTTGCAGATGATAGGAAGGCAAGTAGAGGAGCAGGTTGTGTTGCGGAAACAGGGAGGTAGCAGAGGACTTCGGTTGGATGAATAGACAATGTTGAAAAGTGTATGGTCATGGTATGGTAGAGAAAATCAATTGGGAGATTACTTTCTAAATGGGGAAAAAATTGAAAATGCCCAGATGCAAAGGGGCCTGAGTGTCATTGTGCAGGGTACCCTGAAGGTAAACTTGAGTTGGTGATGAAGAAGGCAAATGCAATGCTGGCAATCATTTGAAAAGGAATAAAATATAAGAGCAGGGATGTGATGTTGAGGTTTTATAAAGCACTGATGAGACCTCACGCGGAGTGTTGCGAGCAGTTGGGCTCCTCATTTACAAAAGGATGTGCTGATGTTGGAGAAGATTCAGAGGAGGTTCACAAGGATGATTTTGGGAATGAAAGGCTATTCATTCTAGGAGCTTTTGGCATCTCTTGGCCTGTACCTTTTAGAATTTAGGAGAATGAGGAGGAATCTCATTGAAACATTTTGAATGTTGAAAGGTATGGACGGGATAGATGTAGAAAAGTTGTTTCTTATGGTGGAAGAGTCTAGGACAGGAGGACACACCTTCAGGATGGAAGGGCATATACTAGGAACAGAGTTGTGGAGGAATTTCTTCAGCCAGTGGTTCTCAACCTTTTTTCCCCACTCACATACCACTTTAAGTGATCCCTATGCCATTGGTGCTCTGTGATTAGTAAGGGATTGCTTAAGGAGGTATGTGAGTGGGAAGGTTGAGAATCACTGATCTAGACCTCGATGAAGGGCTCAAGCCCGAAATGTTGGTGATCTTCACCTTTGCGACATAAAGGCACTGTTTGACCTGCTGAGTTTCTCCAGAATTTGTGTTTTTTCACTTATCCATGATGTCCACAGAATCCTGTGTTTTACCACTGCTCTAGACCCAATTGTTAATTAAATATTTTGCTTTAGAAAAATTGTCATTGGCCCATTTCCTTTGGAGTTATGAAATCGTGCACATAATGAGTCAATTAGGTACAATTAAAACAGTGGTTGCCACCATTTTCTTTCTACCCACATAGTAATCCCTTACTAATCACAGAGCACCTGTGGCATAGGGAATACTTAAAGTGGTATGTGAGTGGAAAGAAAAAGGTTGAGAACCACTGAGCCAGAGGGTGGTAAATTTGTGGAATTTTTTGCCACGTGGTTATGGAGGCAAAGTTATTAAGACAGAGTATTTAAGGCAGAGATTGATTAGTTATGCGTAGAAGGCTATACAGTGCGGCTGAGTGGGGAAAATTGATCAGCCTCGTGATTAAATGATAGGGCAGAATCGATGGGCTGAATAGCCTATTTCTGCTTATGCGTCTTATGGTCTGTTGTCATTTAATGTAGACTTTATTCAAGACATCTATCAGATTTAGAGATTCTACCTTTTTATGTTAAATTTGTAGCTAAGAAATATACAATTTAATAAATAAAGGGAATGGCTTTATCCAGCGAATCAACTTTAAACATTTTTAGAATTAACCATCTATTTGCTCCTTTGGATATCAGAATTAAATATAGTTCATCACCTACACTTGATAATTCATTGTGGGGCTGACTTCACAACCAAATTAAATCAAGCAAATCAGATCCTTGTAATTGATTGTTATGACATATGACATCTCTCTCACTTAAAGTACACTTAAAACTCTGGAACATCATAATGCAAAAAAACAATGATGCATTAATAGGGGAGGGGGGTTTATGGGAATCCCATAGCTTTTTGCTGGTCCATCTCTGGCCACACTCTCCCCTTTCTCGATCGCTGTCTTTGTCGCATGAGACAAACTCTCTTACCAACATCTCCTAAATTTCCTGCACATCTGCCAACCCCTAGACATCTGATTCCCCTTGTCCTCACCTTCCATCCCACCAGCCTCTGCATTCAATATTATCCTCTGCAATTTTTGCCACCTACAACATGATCTCACCACATCTTCCCCTCTGTTTTCAGCAGGGACCGCTCCTTCCAGGACTCCCCTGTTGACTCTGTCCCTTCCCATGAATCGCTTGCTCGATAGCTACCCCTGTAATCACAAAATATGCTACACATATTCCCACACCTCATCCCTCACCACCATTCAGGCCCTAAACAATCTTTCCAAGTGAAGCAACACCTCATGTGTGAATCTGCAGGAATCTCAAGCATGCTCATTTTGGCCTCTCTACATCAGAGATACTGGACACACACAGGGAAATTGTTTCATTGGGCACCTTTGCTCTGTCCGCTGCAAATAACAGGGACCTCCCAGTGGCCAACCATTTTAATGCCCACGCTAACATGTTTATACATGGCCTCCTTCACTGCCAAATCAAGGAGGAACACTTGATATTCTGTCTAGCACTCTCCATTAATAAAGGCATTAACTTTGATGTCTCCGGTTTGTTAAATCCCTCCTCTCTCTCCTTCCCTAACCTCTGACTCCAGCTTCACACTCCCTTCCATCTCCATTCTGACAGCTACCCCCTCCCCATATCACCTCAGCTTTTATCTCTTCTACCCTTCCACCTAGATCCACCTATCACCTTTTCCCTTTTGGCCATGCTCTTACCCCTGTCCCTTCCTCCATCTTCTCTCCTTATTATTCAGGGGTCTCCCTGCTTTTTGTTCATACCTTGATGAAGGGCTGAGGCCTGAAATATTGGTTACACTTTACTTCCTATAGATGCTGGGCGACCTGCTAAGTTTCTCCAGCACTTTTGTGCATTACACTACAATCGCAGCATCTGCAGATGTTTAAAACCTTTAAAAAATCCATGATTATTATCAGGAACATGTTTGAGTTGCTGATAGAAAGAAATAACACCTATATTTCTCAAGGTCTATTCTTGATTTCAGCACCTTTTAATGATTTGTGAAGTGGGAAGCAAGGGGGACATTGACTGAAACAGAGGGTGATGGGTATATGGAACAAACTGCCAGAAGGGCCTATAGCCACGGTTTCAATTACAAATAAAACATGCTACATGATAGGAAACATTTGGAGAGATGGCCAAATGCAAGCAAATACAACCAGCTCAGGCAGACAACTTGGATGAGTTGGGCTGAATAGCCTGATTCTGTTCAGAACATTCTTTATATAAACCCTTGACTATGAATCTGTGACTCTTCTACCATGTAGGTGCTTGGTCTCGATGTGAAGAGTAATCAATAAAGTTGTATTTCTCTTCTGGTAGTTGCAATTACAAAATACCATTAATCCTAGTCCACATCAATTTCACGCTTCCCTCCCTCGTAGCCCAAATCCATCTATTTTTCTTACATTAATGCGCCCAATCTGGAGAACTTGTCTGATGAGGAAAGGTTGAACAAAAAAGGGCTTTTCTCTTTGGAGCAACTGAGGATGAGAGATGGCTTCACATAGGTATAAGGAGAGACATGGATAGGATGGGCAGCAATGGCCAATCCCAGAGGGTATGTGTTTATGCTGAATGGAGGAAAGTTTACAGAAGATGTCAGAGATAGTTTGTTATTTTTTTTTTTACACACAGAAAGTGGTGGGTTCCTGGAATGCATTCCCAGTGTTGGAGGTAGAGGCTGATGCAATAGGGACATTCTATTCCTCCAGACTACAAAGAATCTTGCCATTACCCTTAACGTTTGATCTTCCAAAGTTTATCCTTACACACTTCTCTGGATTGAGCTCTATCTGCCTCTTTCTCAGCCCAACTTTACAAGTTCAAGTTTATTGTTATCTAGTAGAATGTGTACATATACTGTACAAATTGATGAAACAGCTTATCTTCAGACTATAGTGAATATAGGCACTGAGAACACCCTGCACAAAAATGACACATGTTCCAGGACATCGCAATCCAATATATATATATATATATATATCTTCTTCTTCTTTGGCTTGGCTTCGTGGACGAAGATTTATGGAGGGGGTAAAAAGTCCACGTCAGCTGCAGGCTCGTTTGTGGCTGACAAGTCCGATGCGGGACAGGCAGACACGGCAGACACAAATATATAAATAATTTAGAGGCTTCTAGGATTGTTCAACAGACGCATCACTTGCAGAAGAAGCTGTTTCACAGCTTGGCAGAACTGATTTTTATGCTCCTGCACCTCTTCTTGAAGGTATTGTCTCAAAAATACAGCGTGGTTAATGGCAAGGGTCCTTAATGATTCTGTGAAGTCCTCTTTAATCACTGGTCCCTGTAGATATTGTTGACAGAGGGAAGGGATAATCCCAGTGATATTCTCAGCAGTTTTAATCACCTTCTGTACTGACCTCTGATTTGATATTTTGCAGATACCACCCCACACTATCATGCAGCCAGCTGGATGCTCTCTTTTGTGCTCCTGTAGACCATTAAGATGGTGGCTGGTAGCCTTTCCTTCCTCAACCTCCTTAAGAAGTGTTGGTGATGTTGTATCTTCTTGACATGTTGTGCATCCAGGATAGGTTGTCCTTTAAATGGATACAAGGAATTTTGTGCTTCCCCATTCTTCTCTACAATTCTATTTAGTGGGGAGTGGTCTTCATCCTCCTGAAGTTCACATTCATCTCCTTTATCTTATCAACTTTGAGTCTTGAGTTATTACTCTTGCACCACTATACAATTCTTTCAAGCTCCTCTCTTTAACCAGACTCCTCATTGTTGCCTGTTACAACATCAAACCAGCAACCACAAAGAAGGCATATCACACAGGGGTAAAGATGAACAATTACTTTATTAACAAAAATTCACCTTCAAACTTTAATTCAAAATCCCTCCTTTTATAACAATGCCCACTGGTTACTATGCAAATTTGTATAACAGCGTAAAACTAATAAATTCCCAGCCTAAATATAACATATGTAATTAAAGACTAAATTATATTTTCAACCAGCCCACAGAAAAACTTAGACACAAAACACACAAGACTCACAAAACTTTGATCTCAACTGAAGCTAAGATCATAAACAAAATTCAGTTTGTTTGGTAAACTGAAGCCAAAAGATCTTTGAGAGAGAGAGAAAAAGAGAGCACAAAATTCGAAGTTGTCTTCTTGCGTTGGTTGCAGAGAGAGGAACAATGGCTTGGTCCGGATTCTTCTGGTTGCCTTCGGAATGTTCATCCCTTTTAAAATGCCCAACATTCTAAACTGCCTCCCTGACAATGACTTATGCTCTGGGCCTCCTTCCACTCCACAGCACCACCAGTGGTGGTTTATCGTCCAAGTCCAGAAATATTTAGATCATTTTCTGCACATGCTCAGTCCGTCTCCCACTCTCTCAGCAGTCCACCTTCACCTTAGCTCTTAAAGGCAAACTGTCACTTTTTAAAGATAAAACCACACAACACATAGGCCAATATACAACACAGAACTCTGTAATATTGCCAATGAGGGCAACCACCATTGTGTCATCTGCAAACTTGATGATTCTGTTGGAGCATGTCCTGGGTAAACTTGTACCTCTCACTTTGTTCTTTTTAGATTGGTCACAGTGTTCGAGGTACCGAAAGAAAATAGACACCCACACTGAGAGCAGTTCAGTTTCTACAAATGTTTATTACAAATTCAAAAGCTGATTTCAAACTACAATATGCAAGCCCTTCCCAATTATACTTCTCAACGCCTGGACTGGTCCCAACTGCCGAAGCGAGGCAATGACCGCACACTTGTAGTAGGTTGTCGGGGCGCTGGTAGCAGCTTCTCCACCTCCCCCAACCGGGATGTTAGCTGGACTCTAGAAGTTCTTCTTGCTGAGAGACATTTCCACTCCTCAGAGTCTCCACTTCAGCAGTGGGGCCATGGCTTATATTACCCAAAAGTTGTTTACTCATAGCTTATCTCTTTGAATAAATGATTTAATTATCTTCAAGGTCTCCTGACAGTCTGCGACCAACAAAAGACAACTGCATCTCTGGGCCCCATTGTGGAATTTAGATGTGTCTACTAATTCATATGCATCCTGGGCCTCATGGTGTAAATTAGATTATGTCTTCCTATATTCAATTGCATCCCTAGGCTCCATGGTAGAATTTAGATTATGTCTTCTGATGCAATTGCATCCCTTCTTGCATAAGCTGGTCTAAATCCTCCATTACAGAGAAGAACCTAGCAGTACAGCTGTGAGTTAGCAGTGTGGAAAGTAGTGGGCTGAGCTTGCAGTCCTGAGGTGCACCAGTAATGGGGCTTGAGGCTGTGTTGCCAACCCAGACAGCCTATGGTCTTTTGATCAAGAAATCCAGAATCCAGTTGCAGAGAGGGATACTGCGTCCCAGTGAAGACAATTTCTCGACCAGCCTCTGAGGTATGGTTATGTTGAACACTGAGATGAAGACAACAGCATCCTGGTTCACGTATTCTAGGTAGGTCAAGACAGAGTAGAGCATCAGGGTTATTGCATTGCCTGTGGATTGGTTTGGCTGATAGGCAAACTAGAATGGGTCCATTGTCATTAGTTGGGGCACTTTGATGTGTCCCATTATCACCAGCTTGTCTTTGGAAATTATCTAGTTCGGTAGGGTCACAGAGAGATAAGTGTGGACATGTGTTACTATCAAAGGTGAACAAATGAGTGACAAAAAGGGAAGCCATCAAATGATACTCCAATACCAGTGGCTGCCTATCTTCTACACGCTCCTGCATGTGTACACACCTCACAGATGGGGTCTTTCAAACACACTCCCGATTTCCAGTTGCGGCAGGGATGTGGCTCTCTGCAAGCATTGATCTATCGCAGTACTATGCCTTGAGTGTAGTTCACACCTTATCTACAATTCATCCAGTGATGTCCACAGTAGTGATTTGGTGTGGAGTGATGTCTGGGACTTGAACCAAGAGACGGAGAAAGAAATGTGGTGTGCATCGATGTTTTATACTGTTTCTGAGCTGGGAATCTGGCCAATGATGGCACTGGATCATTTAAATGAGCCAATGGTAAGGTGTGCACTAATGGGTGGCCAGAGTCTAACCTTGATTGGCAGGTGATGCAACTTCCAAAAGTGTTTCAGACAGGGAAGTCATGTGACCATCTCCAATCCACAATGTTCCAGACAGACAGGGAGGTCACATATTCCCCCACAATCTGCATATAACACTGATCCAAACACTTCATGATTGTGGAGGTCTGCCATTAGACAGTACTCATTTAATCCAGCTACCATCACTTCTCTTGGGCTCCAGGATGATGATACCTTGAATGGACTGCTGGAGTGATGTTGATATCTCTGCATACTTCCATAACAACTCTTCAGCATATCACAGAGCACCTATGGCATAGGGCTCTAAACATGAGGACTCTTCCAACAAGTTTATCACTGGGATCTCCATGACCTGAAAATGTACTTAACCACTTGACTGCTTTGGTTTTTAAGGCAGCAGTAGAGTGCATGTCATTATTTTATTTTGATAATCCACATTAAACTAAAAGAACCCACATTGCTTCTTTTCCCTGGCATTTTCCACTGGATCTCAGTAAGCTACATCTGATGTCCCGCTTCACATAATCTCTTTTTAACTCAAAAGCTGTGATGCTTAAAGCTTTACAATGCAGACCTTGTGAGGTAATTAATCACTTCCTTCCTTCCTTGATGTAGACGTCCCTGTGTTATTCCTGGCTTTTAAATGACTCAGTTTTTCAGGTTATACTCCCAGTGATACAAGTACAAAGTCATACAAATCTTTTTGAATGTCAACATCTTTCAACCCTTCACCTATAAAAAGAGACGTACTTCCTTTTCACCAATCTGCACATTTCATCACACCTTCACTTCCTTGGCCATTCATTTAACCCGTATCTCCCTGAAGCTACCTTCCTCACACTCAACTGCCATTGCCATCAACTTTATATCGTCAGCAAATTTTAACACTTTGCACTACACTGGATTGTGAACAGCTGAGACCCCAGCATTGATCCCACCAATGAGTAACCATTACTAACAGCCTTCTAACCAATTCTAACAGAACTTAATCAAACATGCTTTCTTTCCATAAATCCAAAATGACGGTTCAATCCTATTATTATTTTCTAAGTGCCCTTTTCCCACTTCCTTAATAGATCCCATTTTGCATACATTGATGCACACCACATTTCTTTCTCTCTGTCTCTTGGTTCAAGTCCCAGACATCACTCCACACCAAATCACTACTGTGGACATCACTGGAGGAATTGTATATAAGATGTGAACTACACTCAAGGCATAGTACTGCGATAGATCAGTGCTTGCAGAGAGCCACACCCCTGCTGCAACTGGAAATCGGGAGTGTGTTTGAAAGACCCCATCTTTGAGGTGTGTACACATAGAGGAGCGTGTAGAATATAGGCAACCACTGGTATTGGAGTATCATTTGATGGCTTCCCTTTTTGTCACTCACGTGTTCACCTTTGATAATAACACATGTCCAGCATTTCCATACTGCCGATGCCAAGCCAACTGGTCCATAGTTTTCTATTAGAAAGAAAGAAGAAGAATGGTGAGAAAGAGAATGAAGGGCTTGAAGAGGGTGAATGGCAATGGGGTGACCAGCAAGGGGACGACCTGCAGCAGGAGGCCCAGCAGCGGGTCGGCCTGCAGCAGGAGGCCCAGCAGCAGCAGACACAGCAGCTGGAGGCCCAGCAAGGATACAGAAGCAGTTCATCAGAAAGAGATGAAAATACACAGATACAGAGAAGAGAAGAAGACACAGACATAGATACAGACACAGAAGAAGAGGAAGAAGAAGACCAATAACTTCAAAGAAAAGAAGAAGGTAAAATAGAAGGACAAAATTTAGATAAAGCCTTTTTTGAAGAACAAATGAGGTCATTAAAAGAGTGGCGAATTTAGATCAATCAAAAGAAAAATGAAAAGAACGCCAAGAATGCAAAGCTTAGAGTAGGTCATGACTGAAATAGGGAAAAGAGTAGAAAATGTGTAGGAATGAGAAGCTGCTGTAGAAATGGAGATAAATAATTTAAGAGGGAAGTTGGAAGCGAAAAAAAAATTAAGGAGACACAAGATTTAGTGTCACAAAAAATTGATGTATACAGAAGGCGAAACAACATAAAAATAGTGAGCCTGAAAGAGGGCGAAGAAGGGTCAGATATGAAGGAATTTATAAAAGGATGGATCCCGAAGGTGCTGGGAATGACAGATTTACATGAAGAAATAGAAAATGAAAGGGCGCATCGAGCACTAGAACCGAAACTTCCACCACATCAAAAACCGAGATCCATATTGGTAAAACTTCTAAGATATACGACGAGAGAACATGCTGGAGCAGACAAGAAAGAAAGTTAGAGAAGACAGTAAGCCATTGGAATATAAGGGACAAAAATATTTTTTTACCCAGATATAAGCTTTGAACTTTTAAAGAAGAGGAAGGAATTCAACACGGCAAAAACAATCTTATGGAAGAAAGGTTATAACTTTATATTAAGACATCCAGTAGTACTCAAAGCATTTATTCCTGGGGAACAGAATAGACTGTTCTTGGACCCAAAGAACGCCCAAGATTTTGCTGAACGTTTGCAGGACAGGAGAAGAGAGGAGAAGGAGTGACAAGAAGGAAGACTGGCAAGAAAATATATGAAAATATGCAATAATATAAAATAATGTATAGATAAAGATTTAAAGATGGAAAAGAGAAGGGGAAGGAGGGGAAGAAGGGGGAAAAGAAAGAGAGAGCACTTTGTTATATGTATAGGAGAATAGTGTTCTCTGGGGGGGGGGGGCTGGGGTTGGAGGACAATGGTCACTGCAAAATCGGTTGATGCTTGCGAGTAAGTTCGCAAACCGAATGGAAAGGGGAGTTGTGGTTGCCTGACAAGGGGCAACCCAAGGAAGCGGGGGGGGGGGGGGGGTGTTCATATTGTTTGTGGGGATTGTTGGCATATTTCATGTCTTAAGTGCATTGTCATATATTGAGATGAAAAAGGAAAACTTAGTAATGGAAAAAAAGGGATGGAGGTGGTGAAGAGGTGGAAAAGAAGTGAAAATAAAGATATAAGATGGCCACATTGAACTACATGACTATAAACATGAATGGAATACATAACCAAATTAAAAGGAAGAAGCTACTAAATTTACTGAAGAAGGAAAAAGTGGATATAGCATTTGTGCAGGAAATGCATCTAACAAGTTGAAGAGAGATTGGGTAGGACACATAGCAGCAGCATCATATTAACTCAAAAGCTAGAGGTGTAGCCATATTAGTTAACAAAAATGTACCAATCAAGATAGAGGATGAAATTACAGATCCAGTGGGGAGGTATGTAATGATAAAATGTCAGATATACTCAGAATTTTGGAATTTGCTTAATATATACGCACCTAATAAAGAGGATCTAAAGTTTATACAAGACACTTTTTTGAAGATTGCATATACGTAAGGAAATATATTGATAGGAGGGGATTTTAACTGTAATTTGGATCCAGTATTGGATAAAACTGGAAGAAATACAAGCAAAAAGAATAAAGTAACCAATTTTATATTAACTTACAGACAGGAAATGAAACGTATGGATATATGGAGGAGACAGCACCCAAAAGAGAAGGAATATTCATATTACATGAGTAGGCATAAAACATACTCAAGGATTGATATGTTTTTGTTGTCAGCTCATATTCAAGGGAGAGTTAGGAAAACTGAGTATAAAGCTAGACTACTTTCAGATCATTCACCCCTGCTATTAGTAATAGAACTGGAGGACATCCCACCAAGAACATATAGATGGAGGTTAAACTCCATGCTACATAAAAGGCAGGAATTTACTTATTTTGAAATAAACACAAAATCTGTTAAAGATAAATTTATACTATGGGATGCAATGAAAGCTTTCATTAGAGGGCAGATAATAAGTTATGTAACTAAGATGAAAAAGGACTACAATTGGGAAATAGAGCAGCTGGAAAGGGAGATAGCAAGTCCAGAAAAGGAACTAGTGAAAAGGGGTGATATAAAGATAAAGAGAGAATTGGTGAACAAAAAAATAAAATATGAATCATTACAAACATACAAGGTGGAGAAGAACATAATGAAAACAAAGCAAAAATATTATGAATTGGGAGAAAAAAACATATAAAATATTGGCCTGGCAACTTAAAACAGAGCTAAAAGAACTGTACTGGCATCAAGGAAAAAGGACAAACAAATCACAGATAACCCAACAGAGATTAATGAAAACTTTAAGTAATTTTATGAACAATTATACCAAACTGAGAATGAGGGGAAAAATTATAAAATAGAAGAGTTTTTAGCTAAAATTGAACTGCCAAAATTGCAAGTAGAGGATCAAGACAAACTGATAAAACCATTCGAAATAGAGGAAATACAGAATATATAAAAAAAGCTGCCAAACAATAGAACACCAGGAGAGGATGGATTTCCAATATAATTTTATAAAACACTTAAAGAGTTATTAATTCCTCCTCTCCTGGAAGTAATGAATCAGGTAGAAGAAACACAAAACTTACCAGATTCATGCAAGACATCAATAATTACAGTAATACCTAAGATGGGGAAGGATCCATTAACACCAGCATCATAAAGACCAGTATCCTACTTAATTCAGATTATAAGATAATAGAAAAATTATTAGCAAACAGATTGGCTGACTGTGTACAAAAAATAGTAAAGCAAGATCAAACTGGATTTGACAAGAAAAGACAAACAGTGAACAATGTCTGTAAGTTTATTAATTTAATTCATGAAGCACAAGGGAATAAAAAAAACCAACAGTGGCAGTTGCTTTAGATGCAGAAAAAGCCTTTGACAGGTGTAATGGAAGATTCTAACCTATTTTTTAACACCTATTTTTTTAACCTATTTTTTATTAATTCCCAGCTCTTGGTTCTGTAGAGCTGAGAACCTTTTTTTTAAAACTTGCAGCTTTGGGTTCTGCAAGGCTGAGAACCTGCTTGTGTTTTAGAATCAGCAGACATAAGCTAAATTTCACCAAGGGGCCAGAGATGCTGTTATCTGACGAAAGGACATCTGTGTATCAAGAACATTTAATCTTCCTGCTTGTTTTGGTCACAGACTGTCAGAGCCTAGCCTTGATGTAGAATAAACCATTGTATTAAAAATGATAAGCTGAAAATTATGTTATTCGGTAATTAACCTAGCATGCTAGCTTGCTTGCTTATCTTTCTTGCTGTGCTGAGAATAGGTGCTTGGGTAAGCAGTTCTTGGGTAATATAAGGCATGGTCCCACTGCTGAAGGGGGTGACTCTCCGAGAGGTGGCAACATCTCTCAGCAAGAAGAAGAAGAACTTCTGGAGTCCAGCCAACGTCCCGGTCAGGGGAGGTGGAGAAGCTGCTACCGGCGCTCTGACAACCTACTACATGTGTGCAGTTGTTGCCTTGCTTCGGCAGTTGGGACCAGTCCAAGCATTGATAAGTATAGTTGGGAAGGGCTTGCATATTGTAGTGTGAAATCAGCTTTTGAATTTGTAATAAACATTTGTATAAACTGAACTGCTCTCGGTGTGTGTGTCTATTTTCTTTCGGTTGCTCAAACACTGTGACCAATCGAAAACGAACAAAATGAGAGGTATAAGTTTACCTAAGACAACAGGGTAAAGTCAAATTACTTACTTAAAGTATTACAGAAGTTCAATCTTCCAGAAAAATATATTAACTGGATTAGAGCATTATATAATGGACCATTGGCAAAGGTAGTGGTAAATGGATATGTATCAAACCAGTTCAAACTAAGCAGATCAACTGGACAAGATGTCCATTATCCCCCTCATTGTTCGCCTGACCAAAAGAACCATTGGCAGAGCTGATAAGAAAGGAAAATAAAATAAAAGGGATAAAAATAAAGGAGAAGGAGTATAAAATCAGCTTATTTGCAGACAACATTATAGTGTACCTAACAGAACCAGAAAAATCAATAAAAGAATTACATAAGAAATTGAAGGAATATGGAGAAATATCAGGGTATAAGGTCAATGCAAATAAAAGCGAAGTGATGCCAATGAGTAATGCGGATTATACAGAACTTAAAAAAGAATCTCCATTTAAATGGCAAACACAATCAATCCGATACCTAGGTATCAGGATAGACAATAACTTAAACCACTTGTACAAATTAAATTATCAGCCATTAATAAGGAAATTACAGGAAGACTTTGAACATTGGAAAGAATTACCGCTAATGTTGATAGGGAGGATGAACTGCATTAAAATGAACATGTTCCCACGGATACAATACTTATTTCAAACGTTACTAATTCCCTTAACAGAGAATTTTTTTTGTTGAACTAAGGAGAATAATAAGGAAATTCCTGTGGAAAGGGGGGAAATCGAGGGTAGCGCTAGATAAATTAACAGAGAGGTATAGTCAAGGTGGTTTGCAGTTACCAAACTTCAGAAATTATTACAGAGCTGCACAATTAAGGTGCAGACAAGAGAAAAAAATCAGATTGGACTAAGATGGAACTAGATAAAAAAGGAGAGGAAGTACCGGAACATATACTTTATAAATGGGATGAAAAGCTGGTGCAATGTAACAGCTCACCAGTATTGCATCATTTACTTAATATATTGAAGAAGATACACGTGGAAAGGAAAAAAAAAATGACCAAATACCAAAAATGCTATTGATGCAAAATCCACTATTCCCTTTTACAGTAGATAACCTTTCCTTTAGAGAATGGGAGAGAAAAGGAATCAAGAGAATAGAAAAGTGTTTTTTGGGAAATAATTTATTAACATTTGAACAGTTGAAGGACTCACAATACAATGTTTGCATACCATCAACTGAAAGATTATTTGAAGGACAAACTGGGAAACAGATTGAGATTACCAGAAGGAAGCAGTTTTGAATATGTGATTACAGACACAATGATAATTAAAAGATTTATAACAAATATGTCCATTAAGCTGCAAGGCAAGGAAAATGATGAAATAAGGTATAAACCCAAACAAAAATGGGAAAAGGACTTAAATATAAAGATAAAGAATGAAACATGGGAAAAGTTATGTTCTGGAACTATGAAGAATACAATAAATACAAAGTTACATATGATACAATATAATTGGTTACACAGGCTATATATCACTCTTCAAAAATTAAAAGAATGGGATCCAACATTATCGGATAGGTATTTTCACTGTAAAAATGAAATGGGAACAACAACACATGCAATTTGGGTATGTGCAAAAGTGAATACATTTTTGGGAAGAACTAAATTAGATATGAAATAAAATCACAAAAAATAACATACCCAAAAATCCAGAATTTTTTCTTTTAAATAACATAAGAAGTAAAGAACTAGGTTTCAAATTGGATAAAGCACAAAAAAGATTCATTATGATAGCCTTAGCAGTAGCAAAAAAAATGTATGTCAACTTGGAAAATGGATGAGAGCCTGAGAATACAGCAATGGTACATGGAAATGAATAAGTGTATTCCATTGGAGAAAAAAAATCACATATAATTTAAAAGACAAAATTACATTGTTTGAAAAAACCTGGGAACCATACATTGAACATAACAGACAGAGCCGGCCTCGGACCTCCACCACCTAAGATGATAAGAAGATAAACACGATCAGATTTAATGTATAAGTAGATGACATGTCTTTCTTGTTTGTTTTTCTTTTGTATAAAGATGCTGTTTTATTGTATTTTATATGTTCAATATTTACTGTTTTTGGAGGGGGTGGGAAGGGGGGGGTAGGGATGAGGGAAAAAAGAGAAAATGTCACTGTGTATATTTCAAGAGATGCATCTGTAAATATTTTGGTTGATATGGTTCATAGTGCGATAAATAAAGAATTACAAAAAAGAAGCATAGAGAGAAGACTGAAAACTCTGGTTCTTCCTGAAATGGGGTAATGCAGAGATCATGTTCTTCCAAGACTTTAGTAATGCGGTGATGCAGAGAAGAAAACAATTCGACATGGTCAAGGGGCAACACTGAGAAAAGAACTGTACCCAGTGATGTTGAGAGTGGACATTTCCGAAGGCAAAAGAAGATATTTTAAATCGAAAGAAGAAAGACTGGTGTAAATAAGATATAAGGACATTCTTTGTGTGTGGTGGTCATCTTAATTGTTATGGTGAAATGTTGAAGTTCTATCCTATCTATGTCTCAGAGAGTTTGGAGAATAGAAAGAAGTTTCTTAAGGTACAGCATGGTACAACTCTGGCTTAAGGGGGTAATGCCGTCAAGATAGCACTTTAGGGTGGGGTTCTTTTTCTTTCTCCCTGAAGGCTTTCACGGGTTTTTCTTCGAGGGGCTTAGGGACTTCCTCTCTACGTCACAGCCGGGGATGGAGGTTGCATGATTTTTAGGGCAAGGTCACAGATCACAAAACAGTTTACATACTTGTATATTTGCATAGAATTTTTAATATGTTATTATGGATAAGTCATTGATGTTTTTAAGTTTTAATGTCAACAGTTTGAACAGGTCAGTCAAAAGGAAAATAATACTCTCATATTTAAAAAAAGATCAAAACTGAAATAGTATTTCTCCAAGAAACACATCTTACTAAAGTGGAACATGTCAAATTGAGGTGATGGGGGGGGGGGGGATTGGGGGGCTGGTCTTCTCTTCCTCATTCAATTCAAAAGCAGCAGGCGTAGCAATTTTCATTAATAAGAACGACCCGATTGCGGTAGAAAATGTCTCCATGGACCAAGCAGGTAGATATGTATTGATAAATGGCAAACTTTACTCAGAATCATGGATGTTAATGAATATTTATGCCCCAAACTATGATGATGAGGTCTTTATGAAGGACGTTTTTAAAAGCTGCAGAGGGAAGTAAAAATATATTGATTGGAGTGGACTTTAATTTTTGTTTGGATCTGATCCTAGATAAATTGGCAAAAATGGTAACAAGAGCCAAGGCAGCTAAATTAACTCTCTCATATATAAAAGATTTAAACTGATGGATGTATAGAGGTAGTCTAACCCTAAGGAGAGAGATTATTCATTTTATTCAAAAAAATATGACTCACATACCAGAATAGATTTATTTTTGCTATCATTGCATCTGAAAGATCAAGTGGTAAAAAACTGAATACTTACCTAAGCTGCACTCAGATAATTCGCCGCTAACCTTGGTAATACAATTATCGGAGAAGCAGGAAAATAAATACAGATGGCCATTAAATATGATGTTACTAAAAAGGGAGGATTTAAAACAATTTATACAATAACAGATTGAACTTTTTTGTGAAACTAATTTGGGATCAATGGACAACAGCTTTCTAATATGGGATATGTTAAAGGCATATTTGAGAGGACAAATTATTTCATATACAAAAAAAGATTAGAAGAGAATTTAATGCGGAAATAAATAATTGGAGATGGAAATAGGGGAATTAGAAAAGGAATATCAAAGGACAGGAAATAAAGAAAAATATAGATCATTGGAAAATAATAAAATCCAATACAACACCTTACAAACATATAGAATACAAAAGACTATATTAAATACAAAACAGAAATACTGTGAGTTGGGAAAAAAAGAGTGCATAAAGTATTATCATGGCAAATGAAGGCTGAAGAATCAGTGAGAGCTATAAATACTATACAAAAGGAAAATGGCATGATTACATACAATCAAAAAGAGATACTGAAGCATTTCAACAATATGATAAAAATTTATATAAATCTGACTTGCCAGGGATGAGGCTGGAATAGATAAATTCTTAGATGAAGTGGAACTCTCAAAGTTGAATGATGAGGACAGACAGGAATTAGATTTACAGTTTACCAAGGAAGAAATAGAAAATAACACTGGGGACACTTCAAGCTAACAAAGCGAGGATGGATTTCCGATAGAGTTTTATAAAGAATTTAAAGAGCTGTTAATTCCCCTGTTTATGGATGTAATAGAACAAGCAGTGAAAACCCAGAAATTACTGGATTCCTTCTCAACAGCAATAATTACTGTGTTGCCCAAAAAGAGCTGAGATCCTATGAAACTTAATTTTATTGACCGATAGCTCTTTTGAATATAGATTACAAAATAATAGCAAAAACATTAGCAAATAGATTGGGACAATTTTTACCTAAATTAATTCACGTAGATCAAGTAGGATTTGTTAAAGAGAGGCAAGTGCCAAATAACTTGGCGCGACTATTTTAAATAATACACTTAGCTCATTCATGGAAGGACACCGATATAGTAGTATCTCTAGATGCAGAAAAGGCATTCGACAGATGTGAGTGGCCTTTTTCGTTTAAAACATTGGAAAAGTTAGGTATAGGACAAGGATTTATAAATTGGGTTCAGAATCTATACCAAAATCCACAGGCAATTTTTGATAATTAATAACCAGATATCAGAAATGTTTCCATTAAGCTGTTCGAGCAGGCAGGGCTGCCCTTTTTCTCCAGCACTATTTGTTATGCTGATAGAACCTCTGGCGGAAATGATCAGGGGTGATCCTCAAATTAAAGGCTTTGAAGCCGGACAAGTTCAACACAAGATTAGTTTGTTTGCTGATGTTATACTGCTGTATATGTCTGAACCTGAAGGTTCCATGGAGAAATTACAGGAAATTTTAATAAAATGTGGGAGAGTATCAGGATATAAAATAAATATGCATAAAAGTGAAATGTTACCAATAACAAACCAAAATTATGAGCGCTTTAAATTAAATAGTCTGCTTAAATGTAAAAACGATGGGATTAAATATTTAGGAATTATGCTAGATAACAATTTGAACAATCTAAATAAATTGAATTACTCTCCCTTATTGGCAAAAATAGAAAAAGATTTGCAGTAGTGGAAGGACCTGGCCGCTGACCTTAATAGGAAGGGTTAACTGTATTAAAATGAAGGTCATGCCAGAGAACCAATATTTGTTCCAATTAATAACAATATATTTATAAAATAAGTTTAAAAAAATAATAAGCAATTTTTATGGAACAATAAAGTGCTGAGGATAGCACTGGACAAATTGACGTGGGACGACAAATCGGGGTTTGAGGCTTCCAGATTTTAAGTAATAATATCTGGCTTCACAGCTGAGGTTTTTGGCATTTTTTAATGAATCAAAATCACCGAATTGGGTACATATGGTGCTACATGCGTTGGAGGAAGCATCACCCAAAGATTTTATTCATAGGTGGAACTTGAAACTAATTAAGAAAGTCTTCTATTCCTATATTGATTCATTTGATTAAAATATGGCAAGACATCAACGACATATTAGCAAGGACAAATGGAATTTCTAGAAAGGCTTCATTATGTAACAATCCACTGTTGCCTATGATCATGGGAAATAGGATTTCAAATATTTGGTCCCAGAAAGGGATTAGGTATATTGCAGTTTGTTATAAGGATGGAATTTTAATGTCATTCGAATAAATGAAGCAAATATATGATGTCCTGAATGGCATCTTTCTTTGCTATCTACAATTAAGAGCTTTTTAAAGAGAAATTTGGGAAAACAATATGACTCCTCTGGGGTTGAGTCAATTGGAACACATTTTATGGGTGGGTAATATACCTAAGTTTATTACTCACATTTATTTTACCCTCCAGATGGATGTAAAAAAGCTCGGAATTCATAGGCCCAGGAAAAGATGGGAAGAAGATTTAGCAGTGAACATATCAGAATATTCCAGGGCTGAATGGTGTAAAGAAGGGGTAACGTCGATTATTAATGCGAGGTATGGTTTGGTGTAATAAAATTTTCTTCATCAATTATATTTCACTCCGCAAAGATTGCACAAATCAAAGCCTGAAATATCCAACAGATGTTTCCAATGTGGAATAGAAGAAGGAACATTTCTCCATTCTGTTTGGTCCTGTATGAAAGTAAATGTTTTCTGGCAGGAAGTGTCAGAAGTGCTATCTAAGATTATAGGAGTCAACTTCCCTGGCAATCCAGAATTATATTTGTTGGGGAATTTTATAGACATCAGTAAACATTTAACTGAGTTCCAAATCTCATTTACTATGATTGCATTGGCGATAGCTAAGAAACGTGTTGACATCATGTGGAAATCAGATACACCGATTTCTCTGAAGAGATGGATATCAGAAATGGACAGTAGTATTCCAATGGAAAAGATTACATAATTTAAGAAACAAACACAATATATTCCTGAAGACCTGGCAACCGTATTTGAACTTTATTGGTGCACAAGTGTAATATTTGCTGCTGTAAATACATGATCTGTCCTCAATATTATACTATTTTTAAATTAGTTTGTTTTTTATATGTATATAAATTGTACTTTTTGTATTTTTATAAGAAAAAAAAGAAAGAGAAGGTAAGTGGTTTGTAAGTGGTAAATAGATTATTTTTGTATGTATATGTAAAGAAGTGATATGTGTTTGAAAACCAAATAAAATATTTTTAAAAAAGAATGATCAGTGCAGATCACCTACTGTGAGCTGATCAACTGGATTCATGAGAATCCAATAGCATCAAGGAGGAAGAGGAAAGAGAGTAAGACAATTGAGAGGATCGTTGAAGAGGAAGAGATGGTCTGGTTTGAGCTGGCCTGGGTGGATCCATGCTGGTTTTGGGACCAGTCTAATGCATGTTCCAATAGTAAGCTAACCTCCACCAGTCTCTTGAGGATGGCCATGGTAGCAAATGCCTCGGGAGGACAAAGAATCTGGAACACTGTCAGGGTTGCAGTCTCTATTCACAAGGGCTCCCACCACCCAGGCCATGTCTTTTCCCTCCGCTACCATTGAGAGAAAGGTACGCAGCCTGAAGATGAACATCCAGCAGCACAAGGACAGCTTCTTCCCCTCTTCTAACAGATTTCTGAATGAACAACCACAGACACAGCCTTACTTTGTCTCTTTCTTTGCCTTGTGCTATTTTATTTGAAATGTTGTTTATAGAAATATTTGTACTGTAACATTGCCGCAAAACAACAAATTTCATGTTATGTTCTTGATGATAAATTCTGATTCTGAAGGCTCTCCATTTTCCTAGGACCTCTTTGTCAGGAAGGTGTTAATGGACTGGTGAAGGACATCTACTGCCTCCAGGACATCGTGCATAACAGTCACTGTGATGTGACCTTCAAGACCCTGATGGGATGGCAGAGGATGCTCCAGGACTTCTCGGAGAAGGGGAACATGACTCAATTTTCGCTATTTAAGGAATAATCACTTTTCACCCTTCCAACGCAGAATGAATGAGTGTTAACGGTGCACATGTTTAACCCATATATGCCAGTTGTGGACATGCTGACCTGCCTGTGTCATTATGTCGAGGAGACAGGTTCATGCATGGACATTTGGAATTTGGACTAGTGTTTGCCATTGGAAGGATGTGCAGGAAGCGCAATAAACCTGGGTAGGTGCAGCCCAATGCAGCACAGTCATCTGTAAAAACTGCAAGCAGGAAGGCCATCAGACCAAGGACTATGCAGACAGAAAGTGCTGCAACCTGTGGTGGGGAAACAGGCCACCTATACAGAATGCCCAAAATACATATCCACCTATGTACAGGCAATAAGAGGGCAAATGGCCAAGATCATCGTCCCCAACAAGGTTGCCACCCCTCAACCTTGACAGAGACCCCAGTAAGGTAGGCAAAGGAACTGCCAAGATGGAGGGGTCAGAAAGGAGGACAATGGATTATGAGAAACCCTGACAGTTGGACGTACGACACTCAGTGACCAACCCCCAGCTCCTGGAGACCAGCAACAATGCAGAGGCCATTGCTCCCCAGCTCCAGGTGAAGACGAATATAGACAACCAGGAGACAGAGAAGAAGGAGTACAGCCAGATCTACCCCTAGCAACTCCTTCAGCTTTGGCTGAGGAGACCCCACTCCTTGAGGAAGAACATCTCCTGTTCCTGAACCCGAAATCAGGTTCTGCGGTTCACCAAAGCAGAGGGGAGTAGGGATCCAGTTCATTGACATTGGACTGTAAGGATTCTGAACTGAAGACTCCTATAAACAACAATGGAGATTAAAATAGCCACCCTCAATGTGCACAGTGTCAAACGCACTATGCGATGAGCAAAGGCCTTGCAATACCTTGCCTAAGTGTGGTAGAAATGGTTAAAACTGGTGTATGATGAGATACTTGACCATTTGTAAGCAAGCTGAATTTAAAACTGTTGATGCAAGTTGAGAGTAGCCTTGAGTGATACGTAGGGTGCCAAGAGATCAAAATAAACAAGACTTAAGTCTGTAGGAATTGGGGGTGGAGGTGCCTGGAGTAACTCCTGGAACCTGATAATACAGAATAGAGAGAATTGTCTCTTTCTTTGGCTTGGCTTCGCGGACGAAGATTTATGGAGGGGGTAAAAAGTCCACGTCAGCTGCAGGCTCGTTTGTGGCTGACAAGTCCGATGCGGGACAGGCAGACACGATTGCAGCGGTTGCAAGGGAAAATTGGTTGGTTGGGGTTGGGTGTTGGGTTTTTCCTCCTTTGCCTTTTGTCAGTGAGGTGGGCTCTGCGGTCTTCTTCAAAGGAGGTTGCTGCCCGCCAAACTGTGAGGCGCCAAGATGCACGGTTTGAGGTGTTATCAATGTGGCAGGCACCAAGAGATTTCTTTAGGCAGTCCTTGTACCTTTTCTTTGGTGCACCTCTGTCACGTTGGCCAGTGGAGAGCTCGCCATAGAACACGATCTTGGGAAGGCAATGGTCCTCCATTCTGGAGACGTGACCCACCCAGCGCAGCTGGATCTTCAGCAGCGTGGACTCGATGCTTGAAAATTGATAATTGAAAAATTTATTGGATACTGAATGGGGGCAATGTAAGAAAGGATCCTGCTAGTTTATCTGTTTTCTTATATAAATAAGAACTTTGTTGCCACTACAATTTAGAGTTGTGATGGGAGTGAAGGTGCTGGTGGACTTTCTGTGATATCATGTTAATAAACTCTTGGAGCAAATCTCGAAGTCTCCCTCCTTGAGTTAATATCTTTTTGAATTTAGACATACAGCACAGTAACAGGTCATTTTGGCCCATGAGTCCATGCTGCCCAATTTATACCCAATTAACCTATACCCCTGGTACGTTTCCAATGGTGGGAGGAAACTGGAGCAACTGGGCAAAACCCACACTGATCACAGGGATTCACACAGAGTCAAATATTCAGAACTGCTGGAAGATGAACTCTTTGAAAGATGCACTTTAGTCTGCCTGAAACTTGTTGGTCTTTCAGTACATGGAGATACAGTACAGGAATGCGACCAAGTGGCATTTTCCAAGCTGCAGAGTGAAACACGAAGGTCTGCAGATACTGTGATTGGAGTTAAAAACACACAGAAATGCTGGAGTAGCTCAGCCGGTCTCACAGTATCCATAAGAGGTAGAGATATTTTATTGACATTTTAGGCATGATCCCTTCTTCAAGGTATAAGCAAAAAAAAAGGAAGATGTCCAAGTAAAGACAAAAAAAGGAAGGTGTCCGAGTAAAGACTGGACACTGGAGAGTGGGAGGGGGAGGAATCCAAACTGAAAGGTGTTAATTGGATATGATAAAAGGAAAGGCGAAAATTGCTTTTGGCTCTGTGAAAGGAGGGGTGTGAGAGAGAGAGAGAGAGAGAGAGAGAGAGAGAGAGCAAGCTGAAGGAAAGGTGACAGGGAAAGAAGGGTGGGGTTAAATGGCAACCGGAGATGTTGATGTTAATTCCATCTGGTTGGAGGGTGCTCTGACCAAAGATGATATGTTGTTCCTCCAATTTGAAGGTGGCCCAAGCTACGAGAGTACATGCTGAGGTAAAAATGGAGGCTTGGTGCAGCTAACATAAAGATGCTGTGGGGAAGTTCCTCAAACAACAGGGGAGGAAAGGGGGGAGTAACGACAAGGTGCCACAGAGATGGCAATGCTACTAAATAGAAATTATGTAACAAGGGACAATTACGGATTCAAAACTAAATGGTTTTCTTTTTGTAAATCATTTATTGTGAATGAAGTCCATTTTGCGTTCTAAAAATGTGAGTGGCTGCACTCCATAATACTTGTTGGAGGACCACCTCCTGGCGAATTTAGTGAAACATGAAAGTCTATAGACTGTCGTGTGACAGAGTATTTTGAGGTGGTTTGGGAGGAATTGCTAGAGTAGCTTGCACACACACATTTTAAAACAGAAATTTGGTAAGACTTTTGCAGAGGAGAAACAAAGTATTAATATACAGCTTGCCTAGGACAGCATGTGATTTTTGCAGGCAGGGGCAGAACAGCTTTGCTCTCAGAGAGGAAGGGAGTGAGAGAGAAAGAGTCACAAAAATCAATTCCAGAGGGACAAGCTGGCAAACTTTGGAAGGCTGCCTGGTCAAAGGAGAAGACTAGAGGTCTGAAAGGTGACCTGAAAGAAAGTGGATAATCTGGAGAACACTGAAGGGGACAAGTTTTGACAGCAAGGCTGATTGAGGAGGAATCAGTTGCGGATGTCCTGGAAAAAAAAAATCTCTCTCTGAAAACCAGCAAGAACCATCCTGAGTGGTAACCATTTGCCTGTTTAGCACCAAAGTCTGGTGAACTTTGTTAATGCTAACTTCTGTGCACAGCACAAGAATTGCCTGCAATCAGTGAGATTGGACTGTGATCCAAAGAACTTTTCTAATCTTAAATATACATTACACACACCTGTGCTTAGTATTAGAGGGGGATTAAGTGGGTTAGGTAGATTAAGTAATAAGTTAAAGTTTAATTCTGTTTTATTGTTCAAATATAATTAAAAACTACTTTTGTTTAAGTAAACCTGTGTTGTGGTGCATATCTATTGCTGCTGGTTTCTGGGGTCCTCTGGACTCTGTAACAGTAGTACGAAAACACCAAAATGCTGGAGGAACTCAGTTGCTCTTTTCAGTGTCTATAGGATTTGACAAAGATATATTCACGATGTTTCGGGTCTGAGCCCTTCTTTAAGGAATGAGCAGCAGGGAATGCAGATGGGGAGCAGTGCGAGAGACTCTCATGAGCACCCTTCAAAGAGAGGACAACTTTTTCAGGGAAGGCATCCCTTGAAGAGATTTTTCAGTGGATCAACTGAACGGAGTGAAACACTAAAGTATGCAGTATGACAGTAGTATAAGAAAAAATGCACTGAAATGCTGGAGGAACTCAGCTGGTCTTTTCAGCAAAGATACATTGCCGATGTTTTGGGCTGGAGCCCTTCTTCAAGGATTGAGCCAGAAGCAAGAAATCTCAGAAAGTCTCAGAATTCAGATGATGCTGTCTGGGGGAGAAATCCAGACCAACAAAATGTGTTAATTAGATATGATAAGAGGAGAGGTGAAAATTTATCAAGTTTGTGTGAAAGGAGACCAGGAAAAGGGAGATAGGTTTGGGTGGCACAGTTGGCGTAGCAGTTAGTGCAATGCCTTGACAGGGATTGGGGTTGAAATCCCGCATTGCCGGTAAGGAATTTGTACATTTTGCCCTGCATCTTCATGGTTCCCCCCCCCCCCCCACCCCCCAGGGGCTCTGGTTTCCTCTCAACGCTCAAAACGTACTGGGGTGTAAATTGGGTGGCATGGACTTGTGGGTTGAAAGGGCCTGTTACCTTGATGCATGTCTAAATTTTTGTTAAATTAAAAGGGAGAGAGGCAGAGTTTCGAAGCTGCCAGGTGAGGTGGTGAATGTGGGCTCAATTTTAGCATTTAAGAAGAATTTGGAGAGGTTCACGGATGGGAGAGGGATGGAGGGCTATGGACTGGGTGCAGGTCAGTGGGATTAAGCAAAGAAAATGGCGCTGCACTGACAGGAAGGGACGTGTTTCGGTGCTGTCGTGTTGTCTGGTTCGAAGTGAAGCCATCCAGGGAAGCCGATGTAAAGGCCATCCGGGTGGAGGTGACTGTGATTGGACGCGCAGGGCCAGCTGCGAGCTACCTGTCAGACCGCGGCCGCCGCTGTGCGCTGGGCCATGTCTTCGATCACGGGCACGGAAGCCGACCTTCTGGGGGAATGGTTCTGGTGCCGGGAGGTGGCCGACGGCTTGTACCTGATCCGCGAACAGTTCTTCGAGGCGGCGAAGCGCGCCAACATCTGGCTGGTTCAGGGCTCGCAGCGGGACCTGGTGGTGGACGGCGGCTTGGGCCTGCGGAACCTGCCCAGCTTCCTGCGCGCCCAGGGCCTGATCGGGAACAAGCCCGTGCTGGCCGTCGCCACCCACGTCCACTTCGACCACTCGGGCGGCCTGCACCACTTCGAGAGGGTGGCGGTGCACAGGGCCGAGGCCAGCGCTTTGATGCGGGGGGACAACTACGAAGCCGTGACCTGGCTGTCGGACGCTGAGATTTCGAGGTCTCCTCAGCCGGGCTGGAAAGCAAATGAGTACAGAGTGAAGGCCGTGGAGCCTTCCCGGGTCCTGGACGAGGGTAAATGTCTGCTCACCCTTCTCGAAAATGTAGCACTGCACCGCGTTGTCTTGTCGGGTTTCGGTGAGCACAGCAGGCCTCTATCTTCAGGGAGGTGCCAGGGGCTGGATACCTTCCTTCACTTTGCAGATAAAGCCAGTACATGGGGCACAGGGGGTTCATGTAAATAGATATATATATCTGGATATATATCTAGATATAGATATATATATATATATATCTCTCTCTCTATATATATATATATCTAGATATATATATATCTATATCTAGATATATATATAAAAATATACACATGAAGATGTATAGTAAGTATGAGAGAGAGATGTATATACATATATGAATATACATGGTATGTGCGCGATATATATGAATATATATGGTATGTGCAATATACATTATATATATATATGAATATACATAGTGTGTGTGATATATATGTGTGTGTATATGCATGAATATACATAGGTGTGTGTGGATATACATATGCATGAATATACATTTCTTTTAGTTTCATTTTTGCTGCTTTGTGACTTTTGTCTTTGTACCTGCTGCTCTTCTAATACTTGGGGGACAATATTTTTTGTGTCCTTTATCCAAGAAAGAAAACAAAGATAATCCAGTAAGTTGTCAGGCAGTAAGGCTCACATCAATGCTGGAGAAACATTTAGAAAGGATACTTACAGATATGAATAATGAACATTTGGAAAGTCATGCTCAGATTTAGGGACATTCAACATGGCATTGTGAGGAACAGGTCATGTCTTACAAATTTAATTGAGTTTTTTGAGGAGATAATAGGTGAGGATAAGGCAGTAGATGTTGTCTACATGGTCTTTAGTAAGCCCTTTCACCAGGCCCTTTGTGGAAGTCAGATCTGTAAGGTAGAGATGCTTCTCTGTTATCTAGTCAGTTCTTTTGTTTCCATTCTGTTTATCAAAGTGCAGATGGATCTTCTCATCCAAGCCCTTCGAGAATAACCTCCCAAACAGAAATCTTTAGATCCCTTCTCTTTCATGTACAAGTTGCCTTCTGGTGACCTATCCAGATACATAAGAAATAGGATTAGGCCATCCAATGTTTTGTGCCTTCTGCGCAGGAATGTGGCTGATCTACTTCAGCAGCACTTTCCTACACTACTTTCATTTTCTTTGATCCCTTAATATCTAAAATAATTCAAACTAATTTTTGATACCACAACACTCTTCAATTCCTTATAGATAAATAAACCTGTCAATGTCTGTCCCTTTTTTTAGACTAGGACTTCCTCGTTTTAGTCAATCCAGCCAGGGGAAACATCAGCTCTAAATGTATCCTTTTAATACTTTTGGAAGTTTTGCTGAGCACTTCTCATTCTACTGAACTGAAGAAGGTATAGGCAAAGTTTGCTTAATCTCTCGTACATTAAATCTGCCATCCTTATAATCTATGATGAAAGCACTCCATTTTTCTTTCATATTATCAACTAGTAATTTTGCTAATCAACTATAAGCAGATATTTGCCTTAATTAAAGGTGGCAAGGCCCAAAAAATGTGGAAAGAATTGGGATTCGGAGAAGAGTTTTGAATTAATGTTATCTTTTGTCATTACCAGCAGTGGCTGTAGAAACAGAATGGATGATATTTTTAAGAGTAGGCAACAGTGACATTTTATCATTTGAAAGGGTATGGGAATAATTTTTGGACTAGTTGACACAAGCAACAGGGGCTGGATACCTTGGGTGCAACAGGGGCTGGATACCTTGGGTGCAACAGGGGCTGGATACCTTGGGTGCAACAGGGGCTGGATACCTTGGGTGCAACAGGGGCTGGATACCTTGGGTGCAACAGGGGCTGGATACCTTGGGTGCAACAGGGGCTGGATACCTTGGGTGCAACAGGGGCTGGATACCTTGGGTGCAACAGGGGCTGGATACCTTGGGTGCAACAGGGGCTGGATACCTTGGGTGCAACAGGGGCTGGATACCTTGGGTGCAACAGGGGCTGGATACCTTGGGTGCAACAGGGGCTGGATACCTTGGGTGCAACAGGGGCTGGATACCTTGGGTGCAACAGGGGCTGGATACCTTGGGTGCAACAGGGGCTGGATACCTTGGGTGCAACAGGGGCTGGATACCTTGGGTGCAACAGGGGCTGGATACCTTGGGTGCAACAGGGGCTGGATACCTTGGGTGCAACAGGGGCTGGATACCTTGGGTGCAACAGGGGCTGGATACCTTGGGTGCAACAGGGGCTGGATACCTTGGGTGCAACAGGGGCTGGATACCTTGGGTGCAACAGGGGCTGGATACCTTGGGTGCAACAGGGGCTGGATACCTTGGGTGCAACAGGGGCTGGATACCTTGGGTGCAACAGGGGCTGGATACCTTGGGTGCAACAGGGGCTGGATACCTTGGGTGCAACAGGGGCTGGATACCTTGGGTGCAACAGGGGCTGGATACCTTGGGTGCAACAGGGGCTGGATACCTTGGGTGCAACAGGGGCTGGATACCTTGGGTGCAACAGGGGCTGGATACCTTGGGTGCAACAGGGGCTGGATACCTTGGGTGCAACAGGGGCTGGATACCTTGGGTGCAACAGGGGCTGGATACCTTGGGTGCAACAGGGGCTGGATACCTTGGGTGCAACAGGGGCTGGATACCTTGGGTGCAACAGGGGCTGGATACCTTGGGTGCAACAGGGGCTGGATACCTTGGGTGCAACAGGGGCTGGATACCTTGGGTGCAACAGGGGCTGGATACCTTGGGTGCAACAGGGGCTGGATACCTTGGGTGCAACAGGGGCTGGATACCTTGGGTGCAACAGGGGCTGGATACCTTGGGTGCAACAGGGGCTGGATACCTTGGGTGCAACAGGGGCTGGATACCTTGGGTGCAACAGGGGCTGGATACCTTGGGTGCTGTAAAAGTCAATTTGGTGGCAAGAATTGTAAATTGTAGTTCTAACAATGCAGTTTTGATTTCATTTTTGTAAACTTTGATACACTCAGATTTGTGGACATTTAATTTCCATTGATGTTTCCTTTCATAAAAGTGCATGAGAAACAAAGGGATATTTTTTCTTTGAGGGTGAGAGGACAAGGTAAGGGCTATTGAAATCGTATGAGATCTGTAGTTTTACAAATACGGAAAATTAAAAACCTAATTTCTATGAAATGAATGCATATAGAGAATATTTATTGGAAAGGTATCAGAGGATTTATTTACATGGAAAAACAATGAAGCGTTGGCCTTTGAGAGAAAGCCTTAACAGGAAATTTATTGGAGCTATTAAAACTGAGTAAATGTTTTTGAAGTTTTGCATTATACTCTTATTAATATTAGATCTCCAGTTTGGGGGTATGTGACAATATTGACGAGTATCCAAAACCTTGACAATGGCAAGGCATGTGGCACTGAGGTTGCACAACAATTTAACAAAAATGCATTGGTTATTAGGGCAAATTATGAAGATAAAGATACCAATGGATCCAAGAATATTTTTACTTGGAGATATTTATGAAAATGATATAAAATTGAAATTGGACAAATACCAAGAAATTAAAAAAAAATATTGCAATAGCAACTCCAAAGAAATGTATAGCGACATCATGGAAAGACGATAGAGAAGTGTAATTAAGTAGATGGTATAATGAGATGCAAAATTGTAGACCTTTGGAAAATATTACATATCGTTTAAGGAATTGATTTGAAATTTTTTTATAGTATTTGGAAACCATTTCAGTCCACCTCTTCTATTTTATCCACTCCTCTTAATTAGTAATTTTTAATAACAATGATTGTATATGCTAATATTATTGTATATTAAATGGTAGGTTTTTCTTTTACTTTTGGGTGGGGGGGATGGGGAGAAAAATATAAAAGTTTTTTTGTATCATTGGTTATGGATATTTGATTAATGTTTTATTCATTTTTTTCCTGTAATGATGCAAACAATTAAATTTTAAAAAAACTGCATTGGTAAAGAATATTGGAGCAGGATGAACGCTCAACCAATTTCTAAGTGTTGGCATTAGCACAACATGACTGTGCAACAGTATGTGTGACCAGGAGGGAAGCAAAATAAGCCTATCTATTTGTTTGCACCTGTTCTACATTTTTGCATGGGCTACTCTTTGCTTACTAGTTTCAAAAATATTAACGTATTGTGCAAATAATTATAAAGCCAACCAAGTTAGAGGATTTTTTTTAATGGAGATGACTGGATTACAGTTAACCCTTTTAAAGATTAACAATTAAAATACTTGCATTTTATGTCGAACATAATTGGCAGGAAAATTTCTGTAATCCTTGAGACCTTTATGCTTTTCATGTTAGGTGACGTTATAGATCTTGGAAACCGTCAGCTCACGGTTCTGCACATGCCTGGTCACTCAAGAGGTTCCATCTGCCTTCATGACCAAGAGAACCGCATTCTTTTTAGTGGCGATGTAGTATACAATGGGGCCATGATTGACTGGCTCCCTTACAGTAATGTAAGTGACTACATCCAAAGTTGCAGACGCCTTATGACTCTTGTGGACAATAACCTGGTGAAAAAAGTGTTACCAGGCCATTTTGAATCCTTTGAAGCTGAGCAACTTTACAGGTTGACATCGAGTTATGTTGCAAATGCTGGTACGTACCACAAATTTTCAATGTTTACTGCTAAGTGCATTGCAATCATAGTCTTGTGGTTGAAGAATTTTCAAAGACAAATAGCTCGATAAGATTACTTGTACAAAATTTAGCACTACATACGATTTCAGACTGAAATAAAGTTACTTTGTAAATAAAAGTATTGTAAGTCAAATGATGCTTATTCTTGGAAAGTTGAGATTAACATTTGTGAATGGGGAAATACAGATACACAATCCTTTATCCGAACATCTAAAATCCAGAAAGATACAAAATCTGGCAAGTGGGGAGAGAGACGGCAGCCCGAGTTAGGCGGGCGAGTGGGAGAGACTGGCAGTGCGAGTTAGGCAGGTGAGGGGGGGAGACCGGCAGCGTGAGTTGGGCAGGCGAGGGGGGAGACCGGCAGCGTGAGTTGGGCAGGCGAGGGGGGAGACCGGCAGTGCAAGGGGGGGGGGGGGGGGCGAGGTTGGAAGGAGACAGCAGCGCTGACTGGAAGGGGTTGGGGTTGGATACGGCAGCACAATTCGGGTGGGCTTAAATTTGGCTTTCGGAAATCCGGAAAAATCCAAAATTCAGAACACACTGTCCCCCAAGGGTTCTGGATAAAGGATTGTGTACCTGCACTGTTTTTATAACTATCTGTGAGAAAGGGATGGTAATGTAGCAAACCTACAAGTAATTGGATGAATAAATTGTAATTTTAAATAGTTATAGATGAAAATAAATGAATATTTGATTCAACAAAGAAAAGAAAATTCATATCAAAGATTTTGTATTTTGAGACTACCTTTAAAGTTTACACTGGGCAACACATTTTTTCAAAAAGTTTGCTTCATGAAAATAAATTGGGGATTATGATAGACCACATGAAGATGAAATAGGAGAAATATTTAATTGACTTTTATTGAATTTAGCATGTTTAATAGCATAATGTATCTCTGAGCCAAGTGTTCAGGTTGACTACACATGTTGCACAACAATTGTGAGGATCCCAAGGTCTTGGTCATCAATTTTGTAACCGAAGTAGAGCTCATAAGCCAAACTTGCTTAATGTAAGAGCTACATATGATAAAGTTCTGATGTTTGAAGGCCTCAATAATCACACAATCGTAGGTACGCCCACTAAAACTACCATTGTGAAGCAGTAGCTCATACGATCCCTGTCTCAGCCAATATACTGTATATGATGTTGTATAAGTCAACTCTGTGTAGGATGACCCAGGAAATTTCCACCTAAAATGGTTTTGAGTGATACCCTTTGATTAAGACGATCCCCAACCAAATCTGACATTTACCATTGACTAGTGGATGCTGTAAAAAAACACAAATCACAATATTTTAACAACAAATTATCACTTAATAGTCTAAATTTCATGGATATTTTAAAATAAACTCCAGTTGGCTCCTATAACAGGCTGCTTAGAGCCTGTACAGAGGCGAAAGCAGTTGGACTGGTTTGATAGACCCTGCGAGGAGCTCTGAGACTTCATAAATAACTAATGGGGCATGCATGAGATTGTGCCGGAGCCAGCAGGAAGATGGCAGTGGTGTTGGAACTTCATTGTCAAGGCAAGTATTCGGCCAAACTTGATTTTAAAGTGAGAATTGTAAGTTTTGCAGATCGTCCTATATAGCGGCATTTATGGTATTGCTGTGAACCGGACATTATATGTCAAAGAACTGCATATGGCTCGCAAGCTATGGTTTGGCCACCCCTCTCATCGGCTTTCTTAGTTAGTGCAGTCGTGTTGCGTCTTTGAGCATTAAGGGTATACTCGCCACAAATGTAACAAAATGTGTCACAGCTTTTGCGGCATTGACGAGACATTTCTGCTGTATTGAATCTTCCTTAAGACAATAAATGCTATTATGCTATTGCCTGAAGAACATGTGGAACACCATGTGTTCAATCTATATCATAGTAATGCACAACATCTATATATGTGAGCTGCTTTTAAAGCCTGCCTGCATCTATCCTGACTAAGCATGCCCAGGCCGAAGACAACAGTGCATTGCACCTGCACTGAGTACATGCCCAGGGTTGCTCTGACTGACCAAAACAGTTTGCTTTGTGGGCAATATACAAGTAGACTTAAAGTATGACAGGAAATCACAAAAATAGATTGTATCTAAAAAAAATGGTACATAATTTGGACATTTTAAGGTGATTTTCATGATCAGCAGCCCAAAATCTATAAAATACACTGTTATAAACCCAGAGGACCCCAAAACCCAGCAGCAGTAGAAATTCACCAAGACAAATGGTCACTTAAACAAAAGCTGCTTTTATTTATCTTTAAACATGAAAAGATCAAAATTTTACTTATTAACTTAACCCCCTTCTAATTCCAAGTGCAGGTATATGTAATGTGTATATAAATTCAAAAAAAGTCATTTGATTCACAATCCAATCTCACTTCTCACTCCTCTATTGGTATCAGGCAATTATTATACTGTGCACAGAATTTAACATTTATGAATTTCACCAGGCTTTGGTGCTTGAAAGGTAAATGGTTACCGCTCAGGAAGGTTCTTGTCAGTTTTCAGATAGAGATTTGTTGCTCATTGAACACCCACATCTGATCCCTTTTGATCAGCCACTTTAGTGTCTTGCTGAAGAAACTTGCCCCCATCAGGGTTTCCAGATGATAACCTCTTTCTTTCAGGTCACCACAGAGTTCCTTTTTGTTTCCCTTATTTCAAGTGAAACATTATGCAGCCAGTCCTCTCCTCTTGTACAGACCACAAGGGCTTTGACCAGGCTGAACTAAGAACTCACAACCCATTGTAGTGGCTACTTTAGTAGAGCTACACAGACACACACCAGGTTAGTCAACATAAGACTAATCTATTCAGACTTTACAAGCTTCTTTTATATTCCCCATGTCACGGGCTCCACGGGACAAGGTGGGACGTCACTACGAGTTTGCTACCAATCCACAGGATGGGCAGGTTTAAATTAAGCTTCATGAGTGTCCCGCGCCTTCTGGCAAAAGAGACTCAGCAGATCAACGTGCCATTCCTCGGCACGCTATACCACTCTTGTGCGGTCCATTAGGTGAGTATTTAGCTGTCCGTATTTATGGTTCCGCACATCCGCAGAACTGAGCTGGTGACTGTTCGCGATACCATGTGTGCCTGCTCGGCCCGCTACACCATCTTCAAAATGGGGTTTTCCACAAGTTTGCCAGCTTATCATCTTCCAGTCCCAGCTGCTGCTGCTGAACCGTAGAACTGTATTTTCTCTCTCTCTCTCTCTCTCAGAGAAAACCACATGACCCTCTTAGAACAGCCAACTGCACTCAGACAGAACTGCGGCTTTGGACCTGATCTTCCGAGTTTGTTCATCTGTTGCTTTCCAAAACAATAATAATTACTCCACAGCATGTCCATTAACACCTACTTGTGAAGTCCTTCTGGACATCCTTCAAAGTTTTTGCAAAGACACCCGAAGCCTGGACTGTCTGGCTTGAGATCTGTTTTGAGTGTTTGTATCTGTATGTGACCTAAACTAAAAAAAACCTGTCACAATTTATCTCCTTTAAAACATATCTATATTTGTCACAACATCCAAAAGTGTTCAGGAAGCAAAATCTTCATTGTCCAGTGTTAGCATTATGACATTTTCAGTGTTACCTGTTTTTAATTGGTCTGTTTAATTTTAGAATGCAAGGTCAACATAACTAATTTTCTGTTAAACATACAATTTAAATATTACCCGAGTTTAAAAGAACACAATTTTGAAAATGACTTAATGCACAATTTTTTCAGCTCATGCTCATCACCTTTTCACAAGTGATGGGAAACTGTTCAAAATGAGTTAGTAAATAGTGATGGACGAGCAAATTTGTGTTGGTATTTCAAATGATTCACATCTTTGTGAATTTATGAACTGGTCCCAGAGGCATGGAAAGTCAGAAATGTCACACACTGTTCAAGAAGGGAGTGAGGCAATAGAAAGGAAATTATAGACTGTTTAGCCTGACATCAGTGGTTGGGAAGATGTTGGAGTCGATTGTCAAGGATGAGGTTAAAGAGTACATGGAGGCACATCGCAGACTAAGCCAAAACCAACATGGCTTCTTCGAGGGAAAATCTTGCTTGATAAATCTATTTGAATTCTTTGAGGAAGTGACAAGCAGGCTGGATAAGGGAGATGCAGTGGATGTTGTGCATGTGGATTTCCAGGAGGCACTTGACAAGTTGCCACATGAGGCAACTTAACAAAATAAGAGCCCATGGTGTAACAGGAAACCTACTAGCATGGGTAGAGCAATGGCTGATTGCCGGAGAGTCAGAATACAGAGATCATTTACTAGTTGGCTGCCAGTTGCTACTGGTGTCCAACAGGAGTCAGTGTTAGGGTCACTTCTCGAATAAGTGGCTTTGTGGCCAAATTTGCAGATGTTATGAAGTAAATGGAGAACCAGGTAGTGTAGAGGAAACACTGAGGCTGCAGAAGTACTTGGACAGATTAGGAGAATGGGGAGAGAAGTGGCAAATTAAATATAATGTTAGAAAGTGTATAGTCATGCTCTTTGGTATATAAATATAAATGGACAGACTTTTTTAAATGGGGATAAAATTAAAAATACCAGATACAAAAGGACCTGGTAATCCTCGTGCAGAATAGCCTGTAGATAAACTTGCATGGTGGTGAAAAAGGAAAATTCAATACTGGCATTGATTTCAATAGGAATAGAATACAAGAGCTGGGATGTGATGTCGAGGCTTTATAAGACAGTGATAATACCTAACTATTATTAAAGTACTGTGAGCAGTTGTGGGCTTCTCGCAAAGAAAAGATGTGCTAACATTGGAGAGGGTTCAAAGTTGGTATAGCCAGATGATTCCGGAAATTAAAGGGTTATCATATGAGGAGCATTTGGCAGCTCTTGACCCACATTTGTTAGAATTTAGAAGGAAGGTGGATTTTATTGAAAAATTTTGAATATTGAAAAGCACAGACTGAGTAGATGTAGAAAATTTTGTTTCCCATGGTGGGAGAGTCTTGGACAAGAGGGCACAACTTCAGGATTGAAGGGTGTCTGCTTAAAACAGCGATGCTTAGGAATTTCTTAAGCCAGAGAGTGATAAATCTGTATAATTTGTTGCCACAGGTGGTTGTGGAGGCCTGGTCATTGGGTATATTTAAGACACGGTTTTTTTTATAGGTTTTTGATTAGCTAGGGCATCAGAGGTTATGGAGAGAAGACTAGGTACCGGGGTTGAGTGGGAAAATGGATCAACTCATGCTTAAATTGCAGGCAGACTTGATGAGCTGAAAGACCTATTTCTGCTCCTTTGTATTTTGGTGTCGTGGTCTTATGATTTAAGAACATTTAGATAAATTTAAGGTCAAATTCTTAAAGTGCCAAGAAATACAGATGGGCCTCCATGCACTTAAAGTTTAATTTATGAACACAACATTAACACTGTAAAATTTTGCAAAAATGATATGAAACTGATTCATCCTGTTTTATCTGCTTGGATATGTATACAATTTTTGGATCCGCTGAAGCAAAATTTCACTCATTTATCATTGTCAAGGTGAAGCATCTTAATCAGATCATAATGAGAACTTTACAGTTGCTGCAAAATTGCACTGAAAGCATAAGGATAAAATAACTTTGCTAACGTCATCAGATAACTTTCTAAATAGTGTTCTGGTTATCCATCCCATGAGACCAACAGTGGGTAAAGATGTGTTTTGAGGTTTGGTAAAGAAATGTGGAAAAGAATTAGCTAATGATTTAATTTTTATACTGGATCTGAAAAATTAAACAAAATCAGTTTATATAGACAGTTTATATCTCCCCTCTTTACTCAGTATCATATTTAATTGTTGAAAACAAACCGATTGCAAATAAAACCACTTTTGCAGTTTGCATAGATTCTTTGCATCAATTTTTTAAAACTTAATTATAACCCAATCACATTTTGAAATTGGAATAAACAGAAAACAATTTATTTCCCAATCATGAGATTGTTTTAATTCACTTTATTGCTTAGTCTTTAATTATCATATATCCTGTTCATTTAAGTCAGCTGAGTTTCTCCAGCATTGTATTTTATTTCAACCATTGTGTCTGTAGACTTTCATGTTTTACTACCAATATTTTAAATCTGCAGTCAAAAGATCATGTGGCTGATAACTTTATTAAATTTGCCACAGCCAACAATTTACCTGATGCATTTATGCAGCACACACTTCCTTCAAGATACAAAAATTAAAAGGATTTTCAGCTAAAATAGTTTTGTTGCAACAAAACATGCCAGCCACTTAATTAATGGTCTTGATCAGATCATTAATGAGAACTTTACAGTTGCCTAATTTCCATTTCTTATATAGCTTTTTCTATTAATTTTGCAGTTCATTATCATCTTGCAGATATTGCAGAGACCTTTGTATTTTTACTTGTAATGCTCCCCAAAATGTTATACAGTAATAGTAGTTTTATTGTACAACTGCCACACAAGAAGCTTGGAGATCTTTCTTTTTCTGTCAATATTTAATGTTTAAATTTTAAAAAAATGTAGACATACATCATGGTAACAGGCCATTTTGGCCAATGAGCCCGTGCCATCCAATTGACCTACAACCCCCGGTCCGTTTCAAACAGTGGGAGGAAACCGAAGCCCGCGGGGCAAAAACCATGCAGACATGGGGAGAATGTACAAACTCTTACTGACAGCGTGGGATTCAAACCCAGGTCCTGATAGTTGTTGTAAAGGCATTGTGCTAACCACTGTGCTGCCCTGTGTGGTCTTGTATTTGGACTTGCTTCAACAAAGACATAAGCCTATTTTGATCCTTACAAAGACAACAGTGCTATAGTTGTACACGTATCCCAGTGACAGCAGTGCTGTGGTTCTACATGCATTCCAGAAAATGTTTTTAAAACATTTGCATGGAAACCAGCATAAGAAATGATTTAATGCTACTGGGCTTCAAAATTTATATAAACAATTTTTAATGAGAATCAGTAATTTTATTGATATCTCATACCTACCCAGCTTTGGGTCTTGTACGCCTTCACAGTAGTTAAAACAAGAATAAAATCACAAGTTTTAAATGAAGTTGTTAGGGCAAATTTGTGGCAAGCTTAGCAATTAACAGTGTGAGAAGTTTTCAGTCAAATAAGGCAATCCACTGATATGGGAAAATGTGAAATAGTTGTTATTTTGCTTCTTGAAGTTAAATGATCATAATCAAGTCAATTAGTTTAATCATAAAATTTGATTTGAGTGTTCTATTGGTGTGAAATAAATAATTATGATGATTTGTATCTGACTTCCGTCTTAATTTCCTGATCTGCTTTAAAATTGGAGGATATAAACAGAGTGGAGAGAGTGCAGAGAAGGTTTACCAGAATGTTACCTGGGTTTAAGCATCTAGAGTATAGGGAGAGATTGGACAGATTAGGTCTTTATTCTTTGGAGCGTAGAAGGTTGAGAGGGGATTTGATAGAAGTATTTAAGATTATGAAAGGGATAGACTATTTCTGTTAAGAGGAGGAAAGATTAAAACAAGAGGACATGAGTTAAGAATTAAGGGGCAGAGGTTTAGAGGTAACATGAGGGGGAACTTCTTTACTCAGAGAGTGGTAGCCGTGTGGAATGATCTTCCGGGAGAAATAGTGGCGGCGGAGTCAATTGTATTATTTAAGAAAAGGTTGGACAGGTATATGGATGAGAAGAAGATGGAGGGTTATGGGCATTGTGCAGGGAGGTGGGACTAGAAAGGGGTGTTTGGTTCGGTGCAGACTAGAAGGGCCTAATGGCCTGTTTCCGTGCTGTAATTGTTATGTTATATGTTATGGTATATGAACTAGTACTGTCATGAGTGAATGTTTATGATCCAAAATACATGTCACCCTCTACATTCCTCACAACTGGTAATGTGAATCCCTCTGTGATATCCCTTCCGTGTTCTTCTCAGCAGTAACAAGAGCACCAGCATGGGTCAGAATTCTAAATATGGATTCAAGTGAAATTATTTTGGTGGTCTGTCCAGTGGGAGGATAATGTGTCTCTATGTTCAGCCTGTGATTTATTTTATATTGCTTAATTTTTTTTACTCACCAGTCAAACAAGTAGTTTTTTTTTACCCAAAGATCTTATTTCTGAATTTGTTAGTAGTTTTATCCTGATCCTACGATCTCTCTTCTTAAAATGGATCCTTGTATAAATTTAAATTTTATCCACTAGTTCACTGTAAATGTTGAAATGAAGTTATTAATTTCCTCTGGAAGATGCTGAGCTGATATCATTCAGGGTGGCTGTGACCAAAGACTACAATAGCATTTGTTTCTTCTGGCTACTCCTGAAATTTCAATGTAGTGAACTAGAAATTTGAAGCAACTTCAAATTAGTCCACATCCAAAGCAGCTGACTTCAAAGCCAGTGGCTGTGACGATGTAGTCAACCAGACAAGATCATCAAAGATTTCCAGTTATATGTGCCTTCAAAATAGTAAAATATTTAAAGGTGTTTCACATAATTGTTTAAAATTTTGAGTTGAGTCGCATGACATGAATTGAGGAGATTTTTCAAAACCTTCCTTCTCAAAATTTGAAGAAAAATAGACAAGACTTCAACAGTTCATTTGATTTTCCTATTATGAGAACATATCTTTGGAATACAGAAAGGATGTATCGAGATGGATAGAACAAGACCTTGTGAAAAGAGAATGCGAACTGCAAAGAATGTTTCATCCCATATTATCGATAGCTAACTTCACAAAGCATCTAAGAGTTATGGAATTTAAGGTAATTTTAAAAAGTTCCTTTGATGAATCAAGTTTTCTTGTACTGTTTGCTTCCATTTTAACCCTAAAAATTTAGCATGCCCATGTATTAATTTCTTCTCTCCCCCTATTCTTAAAGGATGAAATGCTGTGATATTTTTCTGAAAATGTGCACAGCACAACCAAGATAGAACGTTTAAACTTCCATCGGTATGTTTTGACCATTAGTGTTTTTATCTTTTGAAATGTTAAGAACCTTGATCAAAATAACAAAATTAAAAAGCCTGTAAAGGGTGTCAGAAAATATTTACAAAAGGTTATAGCACAGTCTTGAATGAAGGTTACTAGAGAAGTAATGAAGGAATACACCTAGCATTATTCTGTCTGCATGTAGTCGTAATGATACTACAGGTACTTATCTTCTTAAACAGCTTCAGACTATATTTAAGAGTCAATGACTTACACATGAAATAGAGAAGATAAAGATGGCAGATTATTCTCTTCTGACGTATATTTTATAATAGTCTTGTAATTTTCTTGTCATTAGTAAGGCTATTTATTCTTTTGAATTCCAGTTTTTTAACCAAATTTAGGACTTGAACTGTGTTCTCTCAATTTCAACCTATATCTCAGAATTATTAATCTGGTCATTTAATCACTTCACCTTTGGTGGTTTTACACATCTTTGGGCCATTATGTGCATGTCAACCATGAATTACCCAACTGTAGTGGCCCGCCACTGTGGTGATCGAGCTGGCTCTCCGGGTGGCGAGCCCATGGTCAGCAGCGCATGCAGTGGCACTGGCTCCAACAAGCAAACCAGCAGGTGAATAGCAAGGGCAGCTTAAAGGCCAGGGGCCCCAAAATGGCACTGGTCTTGCTGCGCAGCCAACAGACAGGGAAGAAGGGCATTATTATGCAGGAAAGTACCCGTGCGTGGGAAACCTGCTTTTGTTATGTATGTTGTGACGTCAGCCAAGGAGGGGGGGGGGGGGCATGGCAGGAACAGTGCAAGTGTAAAAGTCGGGCCTGAACCCTAATAAAACTCAGAGCTTAACCTGACTACACTGTGTGTGTATTTTTCAAGTAGCATGTTGTGACAAATTATGTTGTGTTTGTATTGTATATAGATATGTTTTTGGGAGATAAATTGGGGCAGGTTTTTTAGTGTAGGTCACATACAAACACTTTAAAACAGATCTTATTTAAATACTGGAGCTCTACTCATGCTAAACATGTCGACGCCAAGAGCCTTTGGAAAAGCTTTGGAGAGGGCCCAAAAGACACTAATGGATTGTTGTTTCCAAAAAGGCAACATATGAAAGAATTTGTTGGAGTCGCATTCAGTCTGGGGGGGGGATTTGCTATTCTTAGAGGGTCATGTGGTTTTGCAAGCAGAGAGAGTCAAACGGGTTTTTTTCTGTGTGTGAGAGAGAAACACACACACACACACAGATCAGTTCTAAAGTTTTACAGTCAGCAGCAGCAACTGGAACAGGACAAGCTGGCAAACTTGTGGAAAACCCCATTTGGAAGACGGGTTGTGAGGGCTTTCTTTGGTTAGCCTGGTCAAAGCTCTTGTGGTTCATGGAAGATGAGAAGACTGATAGTCTAATGTTTCACTTGAAATAGGAGAAACAAAAACACTCTGTGGTGACCTGAAAGAAAGAGGTTATCATCTGGAGAACCCTGAGGGGGCAAGTTTCTTTGGCAGGACACTGAAGTGACTGATGGAAGTAAATCAGTTGTGAGTGTCCTGAAACAACAAATTTCTCTCTGAAAACCGACAAGAACCTTCCTGAGTGGTAACCATTTACCTTTCAAGCACCAAAGCCTGGTGAACTTTATAAATGTTAAATTCTGTGCACAGTATAAGAATTGCTTGCAACCAGTGAACTTGGAGGAGTGGAGAAGTGAGATTGGACTGTGAATAAAAGAACTTTTCTGAACTTACACACACATTACATACACTTGTTGATAGTGATAAGTTAAAGAGTGATTCTGTTTTCATGTTTAAATATTAAAAGCAACTTTTGTTTAAGTAACCATTTGTCTTGGTGAATATCTATTGCTGCTGGGTTTTGGGGTCCTTGGGTTCATAACAGCTTGGCGACATAACTATATTAATCCATTTCCTAGGACTCAAAACATGTTGCCTTCTATCCCAAGGTGTTTCAAATGCTCATCTAAATACTTAATAGATGTTGGAGGTGAGCCTGACTACCATCCCTCAGGCAACATTCCTGGTTTCAATCAGTTTCTCAATGAATGTTTTTCCTCAAATCCTTTCTAAATCCACTCCATTTCTTAAATCGGTGCCCTCTGCAGAGGGGTAATTTCTCACACTACTCTATGTCACAAGTTACTTTGATTTCAGATTTATTGTCAGAGTACATTCACATCACATACAACCCTGAGATTATTTTTTTTCCCTGTGGTGTGTAAAACAATCTGTACACAATGTACAAATGAAAACAAATTGCAAGACAGAGAAAAACAATAAAAAGCACAATTAAGAATCCTTAAATGAGTCTCTGATTGAGTTTGTTGTTAAGGAGTCTGATGGTGGAGGGGTAGCAGCTGTTCCTGACCCTGATGGTATGAGTCTGATGATTGCTGCTATCAGCGAGAACAGAGCTTGTGCTGAGTGGTGTGGGTCTTTGATGATTGCTGCTGCTCTCTATCGGCAGCATTCCCTGTAGATGTTCTCGATGGTGGGGAGGGTTTTGCCTGTGATATCCTGGGCTGTGTCCACTACCTTTTGGAGGGCTTTATACTCAGGGGTATTGGTGTACTCCTACTAGACCATGATGCAACTGGTCAGCACACTTTCCACACCTCTGTAGAAATTTGCCAGGGTTTCTGATGTCATACCAAACCTCTGCAAACTCCTGAGGAAGTAGAGGTATTGACGTGGTTTCTTCATAAGATTGTCCGAGATAGTGACTCTCAAGAATTTAAATTTGCTCACCCTCTCTTCCTCTGATCCCACAATGAACACTGGATTGTACACCTCTGGTTTTGTTCCTGAAGTTTACAATCAGCTTCTTGGTTTTGGTGACATTGAGTGTGAGGTTATTGTTGATGCCATCCAGCCAAGTTTCATTGTCCCTCCTGTATGCTGATACATCATCTTTCCTTGTACAACACACTACTGTGGTCTCGTCAGCAAATTTATAGATGGTGATGTTGATGTACCGAGCCATGTAGGTGTATTGCGAGTAGAACGGGGTCAGAATTCAGCCTTGAGGTGCTCCAGAACTGAGATGAAGATTGTGGAGTCGTTCTTACTCATTTTCATTGATTGTGTTCTGGAGGTGAGGAAAACCATGATCCAATTAAACAGTTGGGTGTTGAGTCCCAGGTCTTGGGGTTGATCAGAAGTGTTATATAGAGAATTTAGGTTAAAATGACTTAAGTTAAAATGTGATGATTAATCATAAAAAGGGAAGCCAGAACGGACAGGGAGCTTACTAGCAGCCAAGGACAAAAGGTTCAGCTGGATATGTTTTTTTAAACCTATCTTTTCATGGTCATAGTGAGAGACATGCAGGAGACAAAAGATTGATAAGAAGGGTGAGAAACAGAATTTAGTGTATGTAGAGTTCGCAGCGTACGTAACGAACGTGATAATTAAAAATGCAGTTATACTTAGAATGCTTTTGCAATACTAACCAATTAAAACAGTATTAATAAGAAGGGGAAGGGCAAACAATAAGAGTATAAAAATCAATGCACTGTATGTATCGGGGCTTAACTGGTGAGAAGCCAGTTGAGTCCAACTCTGCAGACTTGTAAATAAAGCTTGTCGTGTCATCAGTTTTAAAGAGACTCATGTGTGAGAAGTTTTATTTCTGACAAATGGGGGCTCGTCCGGGATCTACACTCCGGCCGTGAGGGGAGGCGAGAAGAGGGACATCGGAGATGGTGCACCCCGCTGAGTTCAGCGGCTCCTAGTCCCTTGCTCGTCGCTTCGGGCGGCTTGAGCGAGTGGTGTCCGGACAAGGTGACACGACAAGACGGAGAGGAGAAGGGTGACGGTTCAATCCCCGGGAAGACACCGGTAAGTGACGACTTACGATTGTGGTGTGGAGATTGGGTAACAGGTGTAACGGGATACACCTGTTTGGATAAAAAAAACCTAACGTAATAGATCAGGTATAGAGCTTTTGTCGTGGCGTGAGGACCCTGTCGTGGGACTCTAGGATAGACCCCAGGGAAACCTCGGCGGTAACCGAAGGAGGGACAGCACCTCCGACGAAGTGCCGAGAAGAGAGGGGTCAACCCCAGGGAAACCTCAGCGGTAACCGAAGGAGGAACAGTACCTCCGACGAGGCGTCTGAGAAGAAGGGAGTAGGGTCCAGAACGAGAGGGTCCTCAGCAACGATAAACAGATCTAGGTGGGAAAATGGGAGGATCAAAATCTAAGGGCTCGTCTGAAAATTCAGGACAATTCCTGGGAGTTCCCCTTGACAGCCCTTTGGGGAGAATGTTTGAAAATTGGGATAGTAAAAGATATCGAGACAAAAACAAGAAAAAGATGGTCCAATATTGTCTCCTTTGGTCGAAACAACCTATTAAAGGTTCCTCGGTCTGGTGGCCGAAATTTGGATCTGATGAGGATTGGGTTAGACAAGCATTAAACATATATGTAAATTCGAGACCAAAGGTGAATCAAGAAGAGTCAGCATATGCATTTTGTTGGGTTCCCTGGCCAGGATCCTTAACAAAAATGTTTTAAATTGAGAGTAGCGGGAGAAAAGAAGTGGGAACCTCTGGACAACCTTCCCCCTCCTTATATTCCCCCGGTGCCTACTGCGCCCGAGGAAAGCTCATTACCGGAGGGGAAAGGTGATGAATCTGATTGCCCCGAAAGGGGCCGGGAAAAAAAGAATGAATTAAGGGAGTCGGACCCTAAACTTCCACCGGTAAACCGACCCTGGACAAGATCCCAGACTGGTCCAGGACCATCAAAGTTTTCAGTAAGCCTAAATCCCCTGAAGGAAGTTCCTATGGGAGGACTGGGAGGGGGAACGGGATATGTGAATGTTCCCCTAACTAGTACAGAGGTGCGGGGATTTAAGAAAGAAATGAAAAAGTTATTGGAAGATCCTATAGGACTGGCCGAACAGCTCGACCAATTCCTGGGACCAAACACATATACGTGGGAAGAGATGCAGGCAATAATGGGAACATTATTCTCACCCCAGGAGAGGCAGATGATTCGACGGGCTGCCCTCCTCATGTGGGAATATGAACAACCTGGGGACCCCAGACCCCATGAACAAAAATATCCCTTAAATGAACCCAGGTGGGACAAACGAACACCCGAGGGATTGGCAAGTATGAGACAATATAGAGAGTGGACAATTAAAGGGATACGGGAGGCTGTGCCAAAGGGTCACAATTTCACCAAGGCATTTGGGAACCACCAGGGGAAAGACGAGTCCCCTACTGATTTTTTGGAGAGGGTGAGAAAGAATGTCCAACAGTATGCGGGCGTGGACCCTAGTACACCAATGGGTGAACAGCTTATTCGAATTGAATTTGTTTCCAAATCATGGCAGGACATTAGAAAGAAACTAGAAAAGGAGGAGGACTGGAGCGAAAAACCCCTAAGTGACCTGTTAAAAAAGGCGCAAAAAGTATATGTGCAGAGAGAAGAAGAAGATCAAAAGAGGGCGACAAAGGTTATGGTACAGACTATCCGACAGATGAATGCCGAATCCAGAGGGGAAAGAAAACAAAACCTTCCTCTAAACAATCCAAGATATCCAAGAGAGGGAAGACCCCGGAGGTTCGTTAAGTGCTATTACTGTAATGAGGAAGGACACTTTAAGAGGGAATGCCCCCGATACAAGAGGGAATTGCGTGCCCTCGAACTTATGGAAGATTAGGGGGGTCAGGGGTTCCAAATGTTAGGGACCAAGTATAAGAGGGAACCCCTGGTAAAACTAAAAATTGGTCCCAAGGGAGAAGAGGTGGTGTTTATGGTGGACACAGGAGCGGAACGAAGTAGTGTAATAACTGTGCCAATCGGAACTGAACCTGTAAAAAGTAATTCGACAATTTCTGGGATAGAAGGGGCTCCCAGAATGGTATCAATAATTCCCCAAGTAACAGTGAAACTGGAAGAAAGAGAAGGGGTACAAGACCTCTTGTTGTTACCGTCGGCTGGATTTAACCTCCTAGGAAGGGACTTACAGGCTCTCCTAGGTTTGGGTGCTCTCCCTGTGGACGGAGAAGTGCGAGTCCACCTCTGTGCTCTAAAGGAAGAGGATGAACGGCAGATTGACGAGAGAGTCTGGTATAAGGAGGGAAATCGAGGAGGTCTGGACATACCACCTTTACATGTCACATTAATACCAGGTCATCAGCCGGTAAGGAAACGTCAGTATCCTATTTCTTTGGAAGGGAGAAAAGGGCTACAGCCGGTAATTGAGACTCTAATACGAGACGGACTATTAGAAGAATGTATGTCACCTTATAACACCCCTATACTCCCAGTGAAAAAGTCAGATGGATCCTATCGCCTAGTTCAGGATCTAAGAAGTTTGAATGCTATTGTTCAGACCTGCCACCCAGTGGTGCCTAATCCCTATACTATTATGAGTCGGATTCCCCCAGACCATGAGTGGTTTAGTGTTATCGACTTGAAGGATGCCTTCTGGACGTGTCCATTAGAAGAGGAAAGTAGAGATATGTTTGCGTTTGAATGGGAAAATCCATGGACAGGTAGACGGAGACAGCTTCGGTGGACTGTATTGCCCCAAGGGTTCACTGAATCTCCGAACCTGTTTGGACAAATGCTAGAACAAATCCTGGCGGACTATCCACAATCTGATGATTCCCAACTAATGCAGTATGTGGACGATTTACTATTATCAGGACCCAAGGAACAAGAAATGAGGGGAGATACAATTAGACTCTTGAATTATTTGGGGAAAAAGGGTCTACGGGTGTCCAGGAACAAGTTACAGTTCGTTGAGAGAACTGTGGTATATCTGGGACACCAGATAAGTAAAGGACAGAAACGGATTACCCCTGAACGGATTGCGGGAATCACTAGAATGCAGTTACCCCGTAATAAGAAGGAAATAAGACAATTCCTGGGACTCTTAGGTTACTGTAGGTTATGGATAGAGGACTACTCAGCGTCGGTGAAGTTTATGTATGAAAAGCTGACAAATGAAAATGAATATCCATTGAAATGGATCCAAGAGGAGGAAGGATGGTTTGAGGACTTGAAGCATCGCCTGACGCGAGCCCCGGTACTCACTCTGCCCTCTTTAAAACAGCCCTTCCAGCTATTTGTCACTCATAACCAAGGAACAGCTGTGGGAGTTTTAACACAGGAAAAAGGCGGTCAGCGACACCCAGTGGTTTTCCTTTCCAAAATGATGGACCCAGTATCTTGCGGATGGCCGACGTGTATCCAGGGAGTAGCGGCTGCTGCTCTGTTGGTAGAGGAAGCACGTAAACTTACTTTTGGAGGAAAGATGACTGTGTACACCTCCCATTCTGTGAGTGTTTTATTAACACAAACTGCCCATCGATGGCTGACTGATTCTCGCATATTAAAGTATGAAACCATTTTAATGGTCGGAGAAGATCTACAGTTTGCAAAGATTAATAGCTGCAACCCAGCTCAGTTTTTATACGGCAGTGAAACAGAGAGAGAGGTGGAGCACGACTGTGTCGAGTTGACGGATCTTCAGACCAAGACCCGAGAAGACCTTTGCGATACTCCGCTGGGAGAAGGATATGAATTCTACATTGACGGCTCCGCCAGATGTGTTGACGGAATGAGAAGAAGTGGGTATGCTATAATAGAAGGAAATACTTGGAAAGTAGTAGAATCCACGAGACTACCCGGAAGCTGGTCAGCACAGTCCTGTGAACTATATGCCTTGCAGAGAGCCCTCAGAATACTGGCAAAGAAAATTGGAACGATTTACACTGATTCCAAATACGCATACGGGGTAGTGCATACCTTTGGTAAGATCTGGAAAGAGCGTGGTCTAATTACATCAAGAGGAAAGGAATTGGCACACGAACAGATGATTACTCTGACTTTAGAAGCCTTGACATTACCCCAGGAAATAGCAGTGGTCTACATACCAAGCCATCAGAGGGGAGATACCCCGACAGCAATTGGAAACAGACTGGCTGATGAAGAAGCCAAAAGGGCAGCCATGCAACAAGAAGTCCGTTTGCTGACCTTAATCCCAATAAGGCAAGGCATAAAGAAGGCTCCCATTTTCACTGCTAAGGAAGAAAAGGACATGGCTCAGCTGGGCGCAAGCCAGCTGCCTGATGGAACATGGAAGACACCAGATGGAAGAATGGTTCTAAATAAAGAAATAACTCGCAATATTTTAAAACACCTGCATCATCAGAGCCACTGGGGCACCCAAGCCTTATGTGACACAGTGCTTCGAGAATATGTGTGTAAGGGAATCTACACCCTGGCCCAACAGGAGGTGCAGAATTGTCACCTATGCACAAAAATTAATAAGAAGGTAATGAGGACAGGGACCATGGGAGGTCAACCATTAGCCATACGCCCTTTTCAACGTATCCAGATCGACTTCACAGAGTTACCTCAAGTCCAAAGATGGAAATATCTGTTGGTGGTAATAGATCACTTTACCCGATGGGTGGAAGCCTTCCCAACAGTAAATGCTACAGCCTCTACAGTAGCTCGCCTCCTCCTAGAGCAGATAATCCCCAGATATAGTATAATGGATTCTATAGACTCAGACAGGGGTCCACATTTTTCTTCAAAAATCCAGCAATTGATTTGTAATGCATTACAGGTCTCTTGGAAATTGCATACCCCTTGGCATCCACAAAGCTCAGGGAGGGTTGAACGTATGAATGGAACCCTAAAAATGTAATTGACAAAATTAATGGTGGAAACTAAAATGCCTTGGATAAAGTGTCTGCCCCTGGCTTTATTGAGAATTCGTACTGCCCCACGAAAAGATGTAGGGTTGTCCCCTTATGAAATGATGTTTGGGCTTCCCTTCTGGAGTACAGTTGAGGGGTGTCCCACCTTGGGGGAAGGGGATATATTTGTTAGGAACTATTTACAGGCACTGTCACGCTCTCTTGCAGATTTACGAAAGAGAGGACTATTGGCACAAACACCGCCTTTAGACTTTTCTTTACACAAAGTGGAACCAGGAGACTGGATTCTCATCAAAACCTGGAAAACTGAAAAACTCCAGCCCCAGTGGGAAGGTCCATACCAAGTTCTCTTAACTACAGAGGCTGCAGCACGAACAAGAGAGAAGGGGTGGACGCATGCATCCAGATTTAAGGGACCTGTAGAGGCGCCTCAGGACCCTGATACGAACTCAGATTGGACTTGTGTTCCTGGAGAAAAACCTCTTACCTTGCGATTTCGCAGAAAGACTTGATTCACAATGTTATTGTTATGTTCTTTGATTTTTCTTAGTTTGCCTATGTCTTTATCAGGTGTGAAATGTAACAAATGCAGAGACACAGTGGTCCTGTTTCAGGACCACATTTGGGGAAGAAAGGAGGGTAATTTTATTTCCCATACCTCAGTTCCTGAGAAATGCTGGGCAGAAAATACCACCCAACATCCATATACCCCTTGTGTGGAAAAAGAAGGAAATAATATGGGCCATTATATACAGATTCCTAATACCACTCCTTTCCCTCTTAACGGTTGGAAGGGTGACTCAGGCCCACCATGCCCTGATGGACTCTGGTTTTGCATACACCAGCGTACTGTTCCAATGAAAAGTTCCACTCCACACTCGAAAGTGCCTGCCCCTTTAAGACAGCCGGACTTAGTTCGAGTCCATCCAAATAACCATGAAAGTTTCGGTAATGCAGTTGGGGGAGATAACCTTTTTGTAGATCTTGCAACTAAAATTGCAGGAACTTTTAATGTAACCAATTGTTGGGTCTGCGGGGGTCCACGGATGTCAGAGCAATGGCCTTGGTGGGGGGAGTCCCTCAATTCATTGACCATGATTTCCCGAATTTGGACAACTAACCGAACGAGATCAAGAGAAACTTGGTCTCTCTCTAACGTCCCCTCTGGTTTTTATTGTCTCTCACGAACCGGCAAATACCCAGTAGGAAAAAGTCCCTGCAAGGCTGTATGGATTCGCATTTCACCTGGACAATGGGGAGATAATTGGCCTCCAGAACGCATAATTCAATATTATGGTCCCGCTACATGGGCTCAAGATGGATCCTGGGGTTATCGTACTCCTATTTATATGTTAAATCGCATTATTCGCTTGCAAGCAGTCCTTGAAATTGTTACAAATCAAACAGCTCTAGCCCTGCAATTACTTGCATCCCAGCAAGGTCAAATGCGCTCTGCTATATATCAGAACCGTCTGGCCCTAGACTATCTCCTAGCCACGGAAGGAGGTGTATGTGGAAAGCTTAATTTGACTAATTGCTGCTTACAGATTGATGATAATGGCCAAGCCATTCAAAAAATCGCTGATAATATTCGTACTTTGTCCCATGTACCGGTTCAAACCTGGCATCCTTTTGCAAAATTAAATTGGATGAACAAATGGTTTGGAGGAACCTGGTGGCGTACCTTATTGTGGGTCATCGGAGGTATTTTATTCCTCCTACTTATTTTGCCCTGTATTATTCCCTGTCTACGCAGCCTGGTGATTTCCATGGTCCAACAGGCTATGCAACCAGGGGGACTGGGAGAACCCATTAGAATTTTACTTCAGCACGAGATTAATGTATCATGAAACGTTTCTCTTCCCCAGGTTAAAATCCCCATTCATATCTATATATAATACACACATTTTAAAGAGAGAAAGGGGTGGATTGTTATATAGAGAATTTAGGTTAAAATGACTTAAGTTAAAATGTGATGATTAATCATAAAAAGGGAAGCCAGAACGGACAGGGAGCTTACTAGCAGCCAAGGACAAAAGGTTCAGCTGGATATGTTTTTTTAAACCTATCTTTTCATGGTCATAGTGAGAGACATGCAGGAGACAAAAGATTGATAAGAAGGGTGAGAAACAGAATTTAGTGTATGTAGAGTTCGCAGCGTACGTAACGAACGTGATAATTAAAAATGCAGTTATACTTAGAATGCTTTTGCAATACTAACCAATTAAAACAGTATTAATAAGAAGGGGAAGGGCAAACAATAAGGGTATAAAAATCAATGCACTGTATGTATCGGGGCTTAACTGGTGAGAAGCCAGTTGAGTCCAACTCTGCAGACTTGTAAATAAAGCTTGTCGTGTCATCAGTTTTAAAGAGACTCATGTGTGAGAAGTTTTATTTCTGACAAGAAGCATCGTGATAAATGCATCTTCCCTGTTCAGATGTTCCAGGGCTTTGTGTAAAGCCAGTGATATGGCATCTGCCATAGACCTGTTGCTAATTAATCAAATATCCATCCTATTGGCGAAATCTGCATCATTCTTGGTGTCATCTGCTAATGTCATCTGCTAACCACCCATCTTGCTTGTAGACTTTAAACTGTGAATATTATCAACATTTTTGGACACAGTCTCCTTTTTATTCCCTCAAGGACACCACTGATCCCCACCCCCCGAAATACCAACTAAGCATTTCAGTGCACATTGTAAGTTTGTAACCATTCCGAGACTGGGGATCTGGTTCTATGTTTGCTTGTCCCCACCCCCTTACCATGTGTTGCGTGCATTTTTCCTGCTTAAAGCCGAGTGGACAGTCCAACTCTTCTCGGTGTTTCCATCAACGTGGAAAAGAAGACGGGGCCAGTGGCGCTATCCGAATGCACAAGCTGAGACGACTGACAACACACTCGCCTTGACCGCTGGGTAATAACCATCACCCCTCGAGCCGCGACTGGCGGTTGCCTGACTCGCGACGTAATTTAATGGACGGCTGAGTTGCCCAATGGGAGAGAGGGGCGTCGCTCCGCAGTCAGTTAAGATGCGGCGGATCGGCCAATGAGGGTGGAGGTTTTGTTTGATCGCGGAGGAAAACGGTTGTGATGAGTATGTCTGTGAGGTAGGTGCTGAAAGCGGGGCGAGCCCCTGCCATCGATGTGTACCTTTCGGGACTGTACCCTCTGCGGTCAGCCCCCTTGCTCTCGTCTCCACTTGAGCAGGACGCGGCGGCCTTGCGGCGTGGGGCCGGCTGGGCTGACCGGCGTCGCACGGCTTTCGGGCGCCCACTCGCAGAGCTTCTGCTGCGGTGAGGGCGGGAATGATGCCCCCGCCTTTTGGGGGCATCATTCTGCTGGGACGAAGGTAGGGATAGAGACCCTCACCTGGGTGGCATCATTCTGCTGGGACGAAGGTAGGGATAGAGACCCTCACCTGGGTGGCATCATTCTGCTGGGACGAAGGTAGGGATAGAGACCCTCACCTGGGTGGCATCATTCTGCTGGAATGAGGGCAGGACAGAGACCCCACCTGGATGGCATTATTCTGCTGGGACAAAGGTAGGGATAGAGACCCTCACCTGGGTGACATCATTCTGCTGGGACGAGGGCAAGACAGACCCCACCTTCTGGATGGCATCATTCTGCTGGGACAAAGGTAGGGATAGAGACCCTCACCTGGATGGCATTATTCTGCTGGGATGAGGGCAGGGACAGAGACCCCACCTGGGTGTCATCATTCTGCTGGGACAAAGGAAGGGATAGATACCCCACCTTTTGGATGACATCATTCTGCTGGGACGAAGTTACGGACAGAGACCCCATCTTCTGGATGGCATCATTCTGCTGGGACAAAGGTAGGGATAGAGACCCTCACCTGGGTGGCATCATTCTGCTGGGATGAAGGCAGGGACAGAGACCCCATCTTCTGGATGGCATCATTCTGCTGGGACGAGGGCAGGGACAGAGACCCCACCTGGGTGTCATCATTCTGCTGGGACAAAGGAAGGGATAGATACCCCACCTTTTGGATGACATCATTCTGCTGGGACAAAGTTAGGGACTGAGACCCCACCAGGATGGCATCTTTCTGCTGGGACGAGGGCAGGGACAGATATCCCAACTTATGGATGGCATCTTTCTGCTGGGACGAGGGCAGGGACAGATATCCCACCTTATGGATGGCATAATTCTGCTGGGATGGTTAGGGATAGAGACCCCACCTTCAGGATGGCATCTTTCTGCTGGGGCAAGGGCAGGGGCAGATATCCCACCTTCTGGATGGCATCATTCTGCTGGGTCAAAGGTAGGCATAGAGATCCTCACCTGGATGGCATTATTCTGTTGGGATGAAGGTAGGGATAGAGACCCCTACCTTCTGAATGGCATCATTCTGCTGGGATGTAGGTAGGGATAGAGACCCTCACCGGATGGCAGCATTCTGCTGGGACGAAGGTAGGGATAGAGACTCTCACCTTCTGGATGGCATCATTGTGCTGGGACGAGTGCAGGACAGAGACCCCACCTTCTGGATGGCATCATTCTGCTGGGACAAGGGCAGGGACAGAGACCCCACCTTCTGGGTGTCATCATTCTGCTGGGACAAAGGTAGGGATAGATATCCCACCTTTTGGATGACATCATTCTGCTGGGACGAAGTTAGGGACCGAGACCCCACCTTCAGGATGGCATCTTTCTGCTGGGATGAGTGCAGGGACAGATATCCCACCTTATGGATGGCATCTTTCTGCTGGGATGAGGGCAGGGACAGATATCCCACCTTATGGATGGCAAAATTCTGCTGGGATGGTTAGGGATAGAGACCCCACCTTCTGGATGGCATCATTCTGCTGGGTCAAAGGTAGGGACAGATACCCCACCTTTTGGATGGCATCATTCTGCTGGGGCGAAGGTTGGGATAGAGACCCTCACCTGGCTGGCATTATTCTGCTGGGATGAAGGTAGGGATAGAGACCCCCACCTTCTGAATGGCATCATTCTGCTGGGACAAAGGTAAGGATAGAGACCTTCACCTGGATGGCATCATTCTGCTGAGACAAAGGAAAGGATAGAGACCCTCACCTTTTGGATGGCATCATTCTGCTGGGATGAAGGTAGGCATAGAGACCCACACCTGGATGGCATTATTCTGTTGGGATGAAGGTAGGGATAGAGACCCCTACCTTCTGAATGGCATCATTCTGCTGGGACGAAGGTAGGGATAGAGACCTTCACCTGGATGGAATCATTCTGCTGGGACAAAGGAAAGGATAGAGACCCTCACCGGATGGCAGCATTCTGCTGGGACGAAGGTAGGGATAGAGACTCTCACCTTCTGGATGGCATCATTCTGCTGGGGTGATTGTAGGAATCGAGACCCCTGGGTTCTTGGTGTCATTTTTCTGCTGGGGTGAGCCCAAGGACCGAGACCCTTGGCTTCTAGGTGTCCTCATTCTGCTGGGATGAGGACAGGGACAGTGTGACCCATCTTCTGGTTTATTTGATTTCTGTAAGCTGAATGACAGATTTTTCAACAAAATAAAATCTCATGGAATTTGAAGAAGTTGTCAAATTTCAATGCTGCTTAAGATATGTTCAGTTACTGGAATGAGAGCAAAATGTTAGAAACACTCGGTCACACTGTATTTGTGTAAAGAGAAACTATTAATTTTGAGTTGCAACTAGATATGTGGTGAGGTCAGGTTGCCCTATAGATGAGGTGCTGAAGAAATTGTTATATTATTGCTGGAATTTACGAGAGTTAGCCCAGTGAAATTGTTTCACTTTTTGCTAATCTAGTTGCTAAAGTTTTCACAAAGTTCTGCTGTTCAGCCTGGAAAGAGATTTTCTTTTGGGAAGTCAGAGACAGCACAGCTGTTCCTGACGTCTACACCTGCAATTGGATGAACTGAGGGAAGCAGAGGCTGTGATAGAGAGGAGTTACAGGGAGACAGTCACCCCTAGAAGGCAGGATTCAGGGAATTGAGTGACTGTGAGGAAAGGAGGGAGAGTGCCAGTGCAGAGTACCCCTGTGGAAATGCCCCTCAGCAACATGTATTCGGCATTGGATACTGCAGGGGGGAATAGCCGATCAGGGACTAGTCATGGGGGGTCAGGTCTCTGGCACAGGGGCTGCCCCTGAGGCTCAGAAGGGAAGGAGGGATAAGAATAGGGTAATTGTGGTTGGGGTCTCACTTGTCGGAGGGACAGATAGGAGGTTTGTGGACGAGATCAGGGATCCAGGTTGGTCTGTTGCCTCCCTGGTGCTGGGGTCCGGGATGTCTCTGATCTAGTTCACAGAATTCTGCAAGGGGAAGGTGAGCAGCCAGAAGTCGTAGTCCATGTGGGGACCAATGACTTAGTTAGAAGTGGGGATGAGGTCCTGAAACAGGAATAAATAGAATTAGGCAGGAAGTTAAAAAAACAGAACCTCTAAGGTACTAATCTCTGGATTGCTGCCGGTGCCACGTGCTAGAGAAGGTAGTAATAGGAGGATGTGGAGGATGAATGCGTGGCTCAAGAGTTGGTGCAGGGGGCAGGGGATAAAATTTTTGGATCATTGGGATCTCTTCTGGGGAAGGTCGGACCTGTACAAAAGGGACGGACTCCAATTGAACTGGAGGGGAACCAATATCCTTGCAAGCATATTTGCTAGAGCTGTGGGGGAGGGTTTAAACTAGTTTGGCAGAGCGGTGGCGAGCAGAGTTTGCGAACAGTGTCTAGGGTGCATAGCCACCTAGTTAAGAATTATAAAGATAACAGGGAGGATGGAGGTTAAGGTAAAAGGTAGAAAAGGGAATATATGTGAGGGTCATTCTCTGAAATGCATGTACTTTAATGCAAGAAGCATAGTGAACAAGGTAGATGAGCTTCGAGCATGGATTGGCACTTGGAATCATGATGTTGTGGCAATTAGTGAGATCTCATTGGACTGGCAGCTAAATATTCCAGAATACAAATGTTTTAGATGTGATAGAATAAGGGGTAAAAAAGGGGGAGGAGTTGCTCTGCTTGTGAAGGAGGAAATTACTGCCGTGAGGTGGCAGGATGGTTTGGCGGGATCGTCCAGTGAGGCTGTTTGGGTGGAATTGAGGGGTGGAGGAGGCATGAGGGCACTAATAGGAGTGTATTATAGACCACCAAATGAGCCAAGAAAATTGGAGGAACAAATTTGTAAGGAGATAGCATATATATATAATAAACATAAGGTAGTGATCATGGGAGATTTTAACTTCCCTCACATTGATTGGGATACCCATACAGTAAGCGGGTTGGATGGGCTAGAGTTTGTCAAATGTGTACAAGATAGTTTTCTTAATCAATACGTAGAGGAACCGACTCGGGACGGTGTAATACTGGATCTCCTGTTAGGGAACGAGATAGGTCAGGTGTCTGAGGTTAATGTTGGAGAACAAATTGGGCCTAGTTATTACAACTCTATTAGTTTTAGGGAAGAGCAAAGAAGGGCCTAAAGTTGAGGTTCTGGATTGGAGAAAAGCAAATTGAGTGTTGAGTGGGACATGATTTTTTCAGGAAAGGATGTAAATGAAAAATGGAGAATATTCAAAGAAGAAGTTTTGAGAGTACAGTGTAGATATGTCCCAGTGAGGATCAAAGGAAAGGCTGGAAGTCATAGGGAGCCTTGGTTTTTGAGGAATATTAGAAATTTGGTTAGGAGAAAGGGAGGTGTACAAGAGGTATAAACAGCAGGGTGATGAGAAATTGAAAGAGGACTACAAGGAGTGTAGAAAAAATCTTAAGAAAGAAATTAGAAAGGCCAAAAAGAGGCACAAAGAGGCTTTGGCAGACAGAGTAAGAATAAATCCAAAGGGTTTCTATAGGTACATTAAAAGTAAAGTGAGGGATAAAATTGGACCCCTTGTAGGTAGGGAGGGTAGGCTATGTGAGAAGTCAGAGAAGATGGGGGAAATTTTAAATGATTTCTTTTCCTCAGTATTCACTAGGGAAAAAAAATATATATTGCGCCAGTTGAAGTAAAGGAAAATAGTGGGGAGGTCATGAATCATTTAAGGATAAACGAGGAGGTAGTGATGGCATTGTTAAAAAAGATAAAGGTGGACAAATCTCCGGGTCCGGACAAAATATTCCCAAGGACACTCAGGGAGGCTAGTGTACAGATAGTGGGGCCGTTAACAGAGATATTTAGGATGTCACTGGTCACGGGGGTAGTGCAAGAGGATTGGAGGGTGGCTCATGTTGTTCTGCTGTTTAAGAAAGGGTCCAAATGTAAGCCTGGAAATTATAGACCCGTGAGTCACGTCTGTGGTGGGTAAGTTAATGAAAAGTGTTCTGAGGGATGGCGTTTACAAATATTTGGATGAACAGGGATTGATAGGTAGTAGTCAGCATGGTTTTGTCAGGGGTAGATCATGCTTAATAAACCTTATAGAGTTTTTCGAGGGGGTTACGAAAAAGATTGATAAAGGGAAGACTGTGGATGTTGTCTATTTAGATTTTAGTAAAGCTTTTGACAAAGTTCCCCACAGGAGGTTAGGTTAAAAAGGTAGAGGCATTAGGTATAAATAAGGAAGTAGTGAAATGGATTCAGCAATGGTTGAATGGGAGGTGTCAGAGAGTAGTAGTAGAAAATTGTTTGTCAAATTGGAGGCTGGTGACTAGTGGAGTTCCTCAGGGATTGGTCCTGGGTCCACTATTGTTTGTTATATATATTAACAATTTGGAAGAAGGGGTGGTGAATTGGATAAGCAAGTTTGCAGATGATACAAAGATTGGTGGTATTGTGGACAGTGAGGAAGAATACCATAGCTTAAAAAGAGATATAGGAAAGCTAGAGGAGTGGGCTGAGAAATTGCTGATGGAATTTAATACAGATAGGTGTGAAGTGTTGCATTTTGGAAAGGCAAATCTAAATGGGTCATATACATTGAATGGTAGACAATTGAGGAGTGCAGAGCAACAAAGGGATTTAGGAGTTATCGTAAACACTACCCTCAAAGTTGATACTCAGGTAGATAGAGTGGTGAAGAAGTCATTTGGAATGTTGGCCTTCATAAATCGGAGTATTGAATTCAAGAGTTGAGAGGTTATGATGAAATTGTACAAAGCATTGGTGAGGCCAAATTTGGAGTACTGTGTGCAGTTTTGGTCACCAAATTTTAGGAAGGATATAAACAAAATAGAGAGAATTCAGAGAAGGTTCATGAGAATGTTGACAGGATGTCAGGGTTTGAGTTACAGAGAAAGGTTGAGCAGCCTGGGGCTTTTTTCTCTGGAGCGTAGAAGATTGAGGGGGGATTTGATGGAGGTGTTCAAGATTTTAAAAGGGACAGAGAGAGTCAATGTGGATAGGGTTTTTCAATTAAGAGTGGGGGGATATTCAAACCAGAGGCCATGGTTTGAGATTGAAAGGGGAAAATTATAAGGGGAACATGAGGGGAAATTTCTTCACGCAAAGGGTGGTTGGGATGTGGAATAAGCTTCCGGCGGAGGTGGTTGAAGCAGGAACGTTATTTACATTTAAGGAAAGACTGAATAATTACATGGAGGGGAGAGGATTGGAGGGATATGGACCAGGTGCTTGTCAGTGGGACAAGGAGGGTGGGGATTTGTTTCGGCATGGATTAGTAGGGCCAAACTGGCCTGTTCTGTGCTGTATATGGTTATATGGAATATGACAAGATGTCATGTGTCTACTTAAAGCTTATGATGGGTAGCCTTCATGAAGAGCTGCAGTTTGTCTAATATTGATTAAATTGGGAATCCTGGAATATTTTTCTAATCTTTTTATTAATCATATTTTGGTAATACATGAAGAGAATAAGAGTATGTAATCAAGAAGTAAAAATATCACTATATGACATCATATATAACATATTGCATTGCACCACAATTAACAAATATGTTCTCATCTCAAATCTTCAGAAAAGAAAAAAAATTATTATACAAAATCTCACCTAATGTAAGGAAAAAAAAAATTGGGTAGCCATTCCTGAGAATTTATTAATAAAAATTAATTGTGTGGTCTTCACCAACAAAGAAAAGAAATAAAATGAAATATAGTCCAGAAGGGAAAATAATTATACTAAGTTATGTGGAAATAATTTTTAAAAGGTCACCAAGTCTGTACAAATGTATCAAATGTACAACTCCTAACTTTCTCTAAACTTAAACAATAGACAATAGACAATAGGAGCTGGAGTAGGCCCTTCGGCCCGTCGAGCCAGCACCGCCATTTTACAGATCATGGCTGATCACTACCATCAGTACCCCTTTCCAGCCTTATCCCGATAACCCTTAACTCCTTTGCCCAATAGAGTCTTATCTAACTCTCTTTTGAACATAGTCAGCGAATCCGCCTCTACCACCCTCTGTGGCAGAGCATTCCACAGATTCACACTTCTCTGGGTAAAAAAATGTTTTCTCATCTCCGTCCTAAAGGGCCTACCCTGTATTCTTAAACTATGCCCTCTAGTCCTCATCTCCCCCATCATTGGGAACAAGTAATCCGACTTCACCCTGTCTATCCCCCTGATAATTTTGTATACCTCAATCATGTCCCCCCTCATCCTTCTAAACTCCATCAGATACAAGTCCAGTTTTTCTAGCCTTTCAGCATATGTCAACCCCGCCATCCCTGGAACTAACCTTGTAAATCTGCGCGGCACACCCTCTATAGCTAGTATGTCCTTCCTCAAAATTGGGAGACCAGAACTGGACGCAATACTCCAGGTGGGGTCTCACCAGGGCTCTGTACAACTGCAGAAGGGCGTCTCTGTTCCTATACTCCAATCCCCTCTTTATGAAAGCCAACATGCTATTAGCCTTCTTCACAGCTTTCTGAACCTGCATGCTAGTCTTCAGTGACCGGTGAACAAGTACTCCCAGATCCATTTGCTCCTCCCCACTCCCTAGCTTGTCTCCATTTAAATAATACTCAGCTTTCCTATTATTTTCCCCAAAATGGATAACCTCACATTTGCTTACATTGAACGTCATCTTCCATTCAGCAGCCCACTCCCCCACCCTGTCCAAGTCCCTCTGCATTTTCCTGACATCCTCCTCACACCCCACACCGCCACCCAGTTTCATGTCATCTGCAAATTTGCTCAAATTATTAATAATCCCCTCATCCAAATCATTTACATAAATTACAAACAACTGAGGACCCAATACCGATCCCTGCGGCACTCCACTCGTCACATCCTGCCATCCTGAAAAAGACCCGCTTACCGTTGAGTCAAAGTAGGTGGATTAGAATCTTTCCATTTCAATAAAATGGCTCTTCTAGCCAACAATAGAGAAAAAGTTACAACCCGATGTGTGGAATTGGGAACTTGTCTCACTTCTGGTACTTTAATTCCAAAAAGAGCAGTCAATGGGTTAGGTCACAAACTAAAATCCTGTATAGCTGACAAAGTCTTAAAAATATCTATCCAATTCCTCCAACATGGAGCATGACCATAACATACGAGTTAGAGAAGCCACTTCTAACTTATATTTATCACAAATACGACTAATGTTAGAAAAAATTCAGGAAATTTGTCTTTTGACATTCTTCTTCTTCTTCTTTGGCTTGGCTTCGCGGACGAAGATTTATGGAGGGGGTAAAAGTCCACGTCAGCTGCAGGCTTGTTTGTGGCTGACAAGTCCGATGCGGGACAGGCAGACACGGTTGCAGCGGCTGCAGGGGAAAATTGGTTGGTTGGGGTTGGGTGTTGGGTTTTTCCTCCTTTGCCTTTTGTCAGTGAGGTGGGCTCTGCGGTCTTCTTCAAAGGAGGTTGCTGCCCGCCAAACTGTGAGGCGCCAAGATGCACGGTTTGAGGCGATATCAGCCCATTGGCGGTGGTCAATGTGGCAGGCACCAAGAGATTTCTTTAGGCAGTCCTTGTACCTTTTCTTTGGTGCATCTCTGTCACGGTGGCCAGTGGAGAGCTCGCCATATAACACGATCTTGGGAAGGCGATGGTCCCCATTCTGGAGACGTGACCCACCCAGCGCAGCTGGATCTTCAGCAACGTGGACTCGATGCTGTCGACCTCTGCCATCTCGAGTACTTCGACGTTAGGGATGAAAGCGCTCCAATGGATGTTGAGGATGGAGCGGAGACAACGCTGGTGGAAGCGTTCTAGGAGCCGTAGGTGATGCCGGTAGAGGACCCATGATTCGGAGCCGAACAGGAGTGTGGGTATGACAACGGCTCTGTATACGCTTATCTTTGTGAGGTTTTTCAGTTGGTTGTTTTTCCAGACTCTTTTGTGTAGTCTTCCAAAGGCGCTATTTGCCTTGGCGAGTCTGTTGTCTATCTCATTGTTGATCCTTGCATCTGATGAAATGGTGCAGCCGAGATAGGTAAACTGGTTGACCGTTTTGAGTTTTGTGTGCCCGATGGAGATGTGGGGGGGCTGGTAGTCATGGTGGGGAGCTGGCTGATGGAGGAGCTCGGTTTTCTTCAGGCTGACTTCCAGGCCAAACATTTTGGCAGTTTCCGCAAAGCAGGACGTCAAGCGCTGAAGAGCTGGCTCTGAATGGGCAACTAAAGCGGCATCGTCTGCAAAGAGTAGTTCACGGACAAGTTTCTCTTGTGTCTTGGTGTGAGCTTGCAGGCGCCTCAGATTGAAGAGACTGCCATCCGTGCGGTACCGGATGTAAACAGCGTCTTCATTGTTGGGGTCTTTTGACATATGAGTCTGATAAACCACTTTAAACTGAATCAAAGAATGATGTGAGGTATTAACTAATCCAAAAATATTCTATGATTCCTCTGGAAGATGTAAATGAAGTTCCTTGTCCCAGGCCATTTTAATTTTGTCATTAGAATATGATTGCAATCTTAATAACTTGTTATAAATATTACCTATTAATCTCTTATGAGAAGGGTTCAAATGGGGGGTTAAAAAAAAGTATTAACTAAATCAGGTTGGTACAACATTGGAAAGTTAACCAGTAAACTATTCAGAAAATTTCTAACTTGGAACTATCTTTTTAAAAAAAAAAAAATGTGACTTGGGTACATTGTATTTGTTGGAGGTAAAGCACAAAATTCTGTGGACACCGTGGTTGAAGTAAAACACACACAATGCTGGAGAGATTCAGCAGGTCAAACCGTGTCCTTTATATATCAAAGGCAGAGATATATAACTGATGTTTTGGGCTTGAGCCCTTCATGAAAGTATGAGAAAATGCCAGTGAGTGTCAGAATCACCCCCCCCCCCCACCCCCACCTGTACCCCTCCCACTCTTCTATTCTGATGCTCCCTGGCATTTTCTCATACTTTGATGAAGGTTTCAAGCCTGAAGTGTCAGTCATGCTACATAAAGGACACTGTTTGATCTGCTGAGTCTCTCCAGCTTTGCTTTTATTTGTATTTATTAGATAATTTTTCAAAAGATATTAAACTACCATCTATAAACAAATCTGAAAAAGAAACGATTCCTTTAATTTTCCAAAATAAGAGAAGGCTTGATTAATTATAGATGGTTGATCTGGAGTATTTTTGACTTGCCAAGAAGATCTGTGACAGAGCAGGACACAATTTGGAAGGAAAAAAACATCAATGACAAAAGTTCTTCTTATTGAGCCCTAATTGCTTAATTGGTACCCAATTTTGTTTTATAAGAGAGATACATTATATTATCAATGACTGGATTTTATTATCATTAATATCTGAAGGTTGAAGACAGTTGTGTAGATTGAACCTTTTATTTACCACATTACTTGGTTCTATAATTTTCATATTCCTGGGAGTTGTGGATTACTTGGACATGCAGCAAAGCACAAGCTGAATTATTTTTTTTTCTTTTAAAAAAAATCAACTTGAGCATTCGACGCAGCATCATCCAAAAATAATGATTCAACTAAAATACCATTAATCAAATGGCAAATATGTTGTTTTTGCAAATTTGGAAAATACTGGTATATCTGCAGCATTTGAACTTTTGAGAAAATTTGGGCATTCTGTCTTGACTAAACCTATCTTGAGATTTTGTGGTCACTTAAACAGAAAATGTTGCAAACAAAAATATCAAGTAGTGACTGCAGGGGGAGAGATTTATATTGATGATTGCTCATTGCACATTTAACCTTTATTATTGTCTTTCAGAACAGAGCTTACCCTGGATAAGTTAAAAAAGAAAAAGCGGCGAGAACTGACAGAAGAACAGAAACAGGAGGTTAAGGAGGCATTTGACTTGTTTGATACAGATAAGGATAAAGCAATAGATTATCATGAATTAAAGGTACAATTTTGATTTGAATGCATTCTGATTGTTATATTTAAAAATGTAGCTGTTTATTCATTGCATAACTTATCTTCAGCCATGATCATGAGATGATTGTCATTTGTTTAGTCTGCTGACATATGGATTCAAGAGAAATTAAAAATCCTATGGATGCTGAAAATCTGAAATGGAAATACTTAGCCAGACCAAAATGCAAAATATGTACAGTAAGGGCTGCACTCTATAAATCTTTATGCATCAGCAGTAGATTTACAATTGCTAAAAAGACATTACAGAAAACTGACGTGGGAAAGGAAGAAAAAAAAACAAAAGCATTCCTGCAGAAGATGAAAAAATTACACTGAGGAGGTTGTCCAAAGTTGAATGGTAAGTAAAGAAACAAGTTTAGTCCAGATGAGTGGTTTTCAAACTTTTTTTTTCCACTCACATACCACCTTAATAATCCTTTACTAATCACCAAGCACCTATGGCATAAGGATTACTTAAGGTGGTATGTGAGTGGAGAGAAAAAGTTTGAAAACCACTGTTTTAATCTACCCAATTGATTCCAAAAGGAAATATTTTTCTGAAGCAAAATATTTCAGTAACAATTGGGTCCAGAGCACTGGTTTTCAATGTTGTATTTACCTGAAAGAATAGTTTCACATGATAGGAATAGGGATTACTCTTTATTCTTTTCAAGATGGCGTCTAACTGAACACATATATCGAATGTAACTTATTACATGGCGTCATGCAGATATGTGCGTTCCCATAACACATTTCACCCACAAAATAAAATCATGCTTACTTGTAAATAACTATTTCTTTGGCTTGGCTTCGGGACGAAGATTTATGGAGGGGGTAAAAGTCCACGTCAGCTGCAGGCTCGTTTGTGGCTGACAAGTCCGATGCGGGACAGGCAGACACGGTTGCAGCGGCTGCAGGGGAAAATTGGTTGGTTGGGGTTGGGTGTTGGGTTTTTCCTCCTTTGCCTTTTGTCAGTGAGGTGGGCTCTGCGGTCTTCTTCAAAGGAGGTTGCTGCCCGCCAAACTGTGAGGCGCCAAGATGCACGGTTTGAGGCGATATCAGCCCACTGGCGGTGGTCAATGTGGCAGGCACCAAGAGATTTCTTTAGGCAGTCCTTGTACCTTTTCTTTGGTGCACCTCTGTCACGGTGGCCAGTGGAGAGCTCGCCATATAACACGATCTTGGGAAGGCGATGGTCCTCCATTCTGGAGACGTGACCCATCCAGCGCAGCTGGATCTTCAGCAGCGTGGACTCGATGCTGTCGACCTCTGCCATCTCGAGTACTTCGACGTTAGGGATGAAAGCACTCCAATGGATGTTGAGGATGGAGCGGAAACAACGCTGGTGGAAGCGTTCTAGGAGCCGTAGGTGATGCCGGTAGAGGACCCATGATTCGGAGCCGAACAGGAGTGTGGGTATGACAACATGATTATCCAACTGCACGAAAACCAACAAGGTCAGGTCAGATACAGCAATGAGCTCTCTGAACCCTTCTCCATTAACAATGGCGTGAAGCAAGGCTGTGTTCTCGCACCAACCCTCTTTTCAATCTTCTTCAGCATGATGCTGAACCAAGCCATGAAAGACCCCAACAATGAAGACGCTGTTTACATCCGGTACCGCACGGATGGCAGTCTCTTCAATCTGAGGCGCCTGCAAGCTCACACCAAGACACAAGAGAAACTTGTCCGTGAACTACTCTTTGCAGACGATGCCGCTTTAGTTGCCCATTCAGAGCCAGCTCTTCAGCGCTTGACGTCCTGCTTTGCGGAAACTGCCAAAATGTTTGGCCTGGAAGTCAGCCTGAAGAAAACTGAGGTCCTCCATCAGCCAGCTCCCCACCATGACTACCAGCCCCCCCACATCTCCATCGGGCACACAAAACTCAAAACGGTCAACCAGTTTACCTATCTCGGCTGCACCATTTCATCAGATGCAAGGATCGACAATGAGATAGACAACAGACTCGCCAAGGCAAATAGCGCCTTTGGAAGACTACACAAAAGAGTCTGGAAAAACAACCAACTGTAAATAACTATACAGTTTAACTTAAACATATTAGCACTTGTGGACACTGCAGTGAAACCTAAGCACCACTTCAACTATTGATTTTAACTAAAAGTACCAATCTCACTTGAAAAAGCATTAAATGGGGAAAGCACACGAAGTCTTTAAGTCACTGTACCTAGTCTTTGAGATGTGCTAGAGGGTGTTTTTTCTCTCTTGGATCTCCTCTGGGATGAAAAAGACAGGAGTGCGAACTTCTGACTTTTATGAAGCAGATAACCAGTCATCTCTGGCTTACACTGCGAGCTGTGTGTCCAGTGCTTGGCCTCTTTCCAGCCACAAATGATGGTGTCTCAGTAACCAGTAACGGGGCTATCTCTGGGGCAGCAGAGTTGGGATGTGACAAAAGCAGATCGTCCGAAATCGGTGCTGAAATGGGGCCCTTAATGTGTCGTTTCCATGCCTTGTACAGAATATGAACATGGAATTAATTTCTTGAGAAGCACACCTCTTACCCATGTTTCTTTATGCTCCCTGTAACCTTGTACTTGTTCTACAATCTCCAGAGATCTTTTCGGCTTACTTGGGATGTCAACTGCTGAATACAAAGTCCGATGTTTGGGTACACCGCAACAAATCGGGTGCACAAGTTGCATCCGAACATCGGATCTGCTGGTGTGCATTTTGTAATGGAGTGCAGTGTTGTTCTGTAGAACATAAATTCTGCGATTTTATATTAAAAAAAATTATTATTATGAAAGCAGTTCTATGGGTAATCCATAACTTGCAAACACATATCATAGCCTCTCAGTTGTCTTTTTTTGCCATTTGGAGTGTTCATTGACAATAATCAGAAAATTTTCCCCCATAGATGGACCAATGAAATCAATATGAATTCGGTGTCATGGTTATGATGGCCATTTCCATGGCTTGTGGTGCTTTTGGTTGCATTTCTTGGCAGATGTGGCATCTCAGAACCATCTGTTCAATATCTATGTCAATCGATGGCCACCAGATGCGCATGCGTGCCAGAGCCTTCATCCAGACCATTCCTGGATGATTGGTATGGAGCTCCTTTAGAATGGCCTCTTGCCATTTCTTGGGGGTGATTGTACTTGTCCCCCACAACAGGCAATCCTCTTCAACTGAGATTTTGTTTCACCAAGTATAAAGAAAAAGATTTCAAGTCAGGGTAATTCTGTCGGCCACAGCCCACCCATTCAAGATGAAGTTCAAAATTTTTGATACTGTGTCCTCTTACCTCTTTTCTGATAGCCTAGGCTGTAATGGCCAAGTGGTGTTGTTGTTCCTGAGCTGTGAATTCTGCTGTCCTATTGATGCTCCCTCCCGTCTGTTCTGTTGCAGGAGAGGGAAGCGCAATAATGCATCAGCATGACTGTCCTTGTCTGCAAGGTGATGCTTGAGATGGAGCTGCTAGCTCCATCACCCATTGTTGAATTCTTGTAATGGCTAGCACAGGAATGCCTTTCTTGGGGCCTAAGATCAAGCTCAGTGGTTTATTGTCTGTCACTTTTTGTTCTTCCTACCATGTAATTATTGGTGAAATCGCTTGAGACCAAAGATTATGGCCAGTCCTTCCTTCTCCATTTGCACATAGTTCTGTTGACAGGCCGTCAAAGAGCGGGACGCATATGCAACTGGTTGTTCTCCCTTTCCTGTGACATGTGACAATACCACACCTAAACCAACAGCAAGGGTAACTTCCTTATCTGGGTTGTAGTGAATGAAAACATTGTCGCTTGAAGTCAGCAGTTTATTCAAGCGATTGAAAGCTTTGTCGTTTCAGCATTCCAACACCATTTTGGTTGAGTGGGTTGCCCCGCATTGAAATGTTGGGGATGTGCTTTCGATAATGGTTAACCAAACCTAAGAACGATTGCAACTCAGCTCGATTTGATGCGCAGGGTGCGCTGCTATCGGCTTCAGTGTCAGCTATATCTATCCTGACTCCTTTATGATCACTTGTAAATCCCAAATATGTTATTAAGACTACCATAAATACACACTTATCTTGACGTAGTCGGATTCTAGCTCGTCCTTGCCAGACCAGGATCTTTTCCAAATTTGTTTGATACTCTCTGTTGTCATGACCCGTAATGATGATGTAATCTAGCTAACATCCAACATTCAGTACTTGCAATAATTTGTCCACAACACTTTGAAACATTGCTGGGGTTGATGATATTCCATACAACATCCTGGTTTTAGTGAACAACCCCAGGTGAGCGTTGATAGCAACATACTTCCTCAATTTGGGATACAATTCGACTTGTTGATAACGCTTCTGAGAAGTCTACTTTTGGGAATATTTATCCTCCATTCAGAGCTTAGAATAATTCCTCTGTTTTCGGAATTGGATGTCCAGGGGCATAGTCACCACAAATTCAAATTTCACCGATGGGTTTTATGATTGGTGCAATAGGAGCTGCCCAGTTGCTGTACTGGAGATTCTCCATTATTCCTTCACTTTCTAATCTGCTGAGTTCACCGACTTTGGTGTAAAGAACTTGGGTTTGGCTTCCAGTTTCTCTTTTTTTGAATATTTTATTTATTTAGCATATTTCATGACCAAAATTAAGAACATTACAACATAGTTACATAATTTAAAAAAAAATCAAGTATATGTTGAAAATCTATTTATAAAATCTAAAAACTACAATCTACAAAAAAACCCGAGTGACCCACCCTCCCCCCAAATTAATCTAATCCCAAAACTAATATATAAAATATAAATTGTAAAACTATTACAAATAATTAAATCTAATTGCATCAGTTAACACTCAAAGACCTCAAAAAACATCATAAAGTAATTATATTTTTAAGGAAAACTTCACTGATCAAGAATTAAAAAAAAAATTTGTGGCGGCGGACATCCTCATGGCGAACAGGCCCCGCTTGTATCGCCACGTGGCAGGGCACCATGGGGAAATGGCATCGACAGAGGTTTCTCTCTGATTCCAGCATCCCTTCTAGCGCGCACCCTGGGGTAGCGATTATGATGTCACAATGCACCAGGTGACTGAGCTCATGCTGCCCATAAAGGGGCACGGTGAATTAGAATAAAAACTGTCATTAATGACCCTCAACATGGTGGCTGTGTTTCTTCCACTGCTCACACCGCCACAAATTCATAATTTTAATTTTCTTATTTTTTTCATACAGATCCCAAATTTGCAAAAATAAAAAATATTTATCCCTTAAATTGTACATATTTTATTGTAATGAAATACAACTTTGAATTTCAGCATGCCATCTGTCTAATGTTAATGAAACATCAGATTTCCAAGTTGCAGTGGCACATTTCCTTGCTATTACTAAGACCAACTTTAATTGATAATCTGAAAATAATTTAGGAGTAACACTTTTAAAATTTCTTAACAAAAACAATTCAGGATTTAAAGGAAAATTCACTCCGTTGTAGAAATTTACTAATAGAAACCCAAAAATGATTAACCTTTAAACAAGACCATGTAGAATGAAGGAAAGTTCCAATTTCTGTTCTACATCGAAAAGACTGATCTGGTTAAATCTGACCTCCATCTATCCAGTTTCTGAGGAGTAATATCTAATTGATGTAAAAAAATTATAATAAAGTAATCTATATCGTACATTAATCGTATTTGTCATAACTTCTTTACACAAATTCTGCCAAACTTGTTGATCTGTTATTGTTTCCAAATCTTGTTCCCATCTTTCCTTTGAATTAAACATATCTATTTTAGGTGCATATATATATGCAATTGAAATAAATTTTGTAACCATTCCATCAACCATAATTTGTTCCAAATTTGAAAGATCTTTAAAAATCATTTCTGGTCCAAATTTATCTCTCAAAGCCCTCAATTGAAGATAAAAAAAAATGTGTGATAAGGTATATCATATTTAATCATTAATTGATCAAAAGGCATCAATCTATTATTATAGCAATTGCCTAAATTAGAAATTCCATTGTATTTAAAAAGATTATCTTTTGGAAAAAAGAACAACTGGATTAATTATTGGTGTTTTTAATGAAAGAATATATCCATCAACTTCTAATTTAACTTTATTCCAAATAGTCAACAAATGTTTTAATATTGGAGCTTCCTTATCTATTGCATTAGATTTAAAATCCCATTTATAAATAAACTCGTCTGATTTAACTTCTATCTTATTTAGTTCAATATCCACCCATGATGGTTTAACCAAACAAAGACTGAAAGTTTTAATTGTGCTGCTCGATAATAATTTTTAAAATTGCATAGTTGTAATCCTACCTGTTCATATTTCCATGTTAATTTTTCTAATGACTTTCTTACCATCTTCCCTTTCCAAAGAAATTTTCTAACTTGTTTATTTAAATACTGAAAAAATTTGAGGTATAGATTATAGGTAAAGTTTGAAATAAATATTGAAGATGAGAGAAAATATTTATTTTAATACAAACGCTTCCGGCTTCAATTGCAATTCGACCTGGACTCCCTGAATTTTTCCCAGGTCTTGTCTTAAGAAAGAAGAGTATTAGGTTCAGTATTAGTCTCAGGCAGTACTTTTAAAAGTCAAATTTAGGGAGGAATGAAGAAGAGATGAACAGAAATGTTGACAGTTTATCCATTAGCAAATAGAGTGTGATTTATTTACTTAAAAAATGAGCTGTTTTGAAGAAAAATAAAGTCAAGATTTGACAAAAATGTAATTTTTTTCACTACAATAAAAAGTGTGATGCTTGAAATTGTGTTTAAAAATGAACATTGTAAATGAAAAGTACAGAATACAAATAAATTTGTTTGTGATAAGATTACCTATTGGACTTTAATATATTTAATAACCTACTAATAAAGACGCAAGCAGAGTTAAGGAGACACTTTAAGTGAGTCACCCTAATGGCGAGAGGCATCAACCAGCTCTTCATCCAAGGCGACACCATTTTATTCAAAGACAACTTTATTTAAACTGCTGCTACCAGCAAAGCTCTTCATCCTGCAAGGCTCTTTATCCAGGGATACTTTATTCAAACAGCTGCCATTTTACTCATACACAACTTTATTCAAGCGGCTGTTATGAGCAACATCCTGGCTGATGTTATTTTATTCAAACACAACTTTTATTTAAATGTTTATTTATTCTTATTTATTTTATCTCTTTATTTATTCAATTCCCCCCCCTCCTCCTCCCCGCCTTCCTGGTTACTTGAATTCTGCATAATGGTTTTTACTGTATTCTGTGTGGACAGGTCATGTGCAAGTGGTTCAGGTGTTCATTGTTTTAGGTAGCATTTATTGCCCAGTGAGTGCCTTTTGAGTATTTCACTATTTGTTTCAGTCCAAGTGGTGAAGGTATTTGCACAGTGCTATTGACTACGGAGATCAGTGTTTCTTCCTTGCAATGATGAAGAAAGATGTACAGATCTATCAAAACACGAAGGTGTTCGAGATGGCACTATTATTGTGTTCCTTCTGCACTTGTTGGAATGAGTAGAAACTAGGCATGTGATGTGCTATGACAGAAACATTGTGTAGTTGCTGTGGGTTATCTTGTATGCCTGACTTCAAATCCTATGTTGACATGCTTGATAAATCGTGAAAGTAAGTTTGAAGAAAGCCCAACTTAGTTCCGAATTTGACACAGGAAATTTGTTACCATTGATCTGTACCCTCTTAACAGAGTTGTAAGCATTTTGTTTCAAATCTATTTAGGAAGCAGGTTATTGTTACATAAATACTCTTTTAGTACTTGGCCTGTTTTATTTTGAAGGTGGCATTTGTGCTTGGGGATCCTGCATCAGGTGGTGCAGACTGCTTTGTATACCTTGCTTTGCCAAAGAATAGTTTGATCAATCCAAAGTGGTATAACTGCCTCGTGTTGCTTGGCTTTTGCTCTGGTTCCTTCCATCTGTGGCATCATTATTTTCAATTTGTTTAACATTTCTATAATTTCAATAGTTGGATAGCTTTTATGTTAGTAATACCCAGTACTATAGAAGTGAATGTGAGCAGTTTCTTCAGTCAATTTCTCTTATCATTGCAATGAAATTGATGCCAAATGTCATGAGACATTTGCTATCTCCTCTTTAATATTCTTTAGTGCTCAAGTATGGATATGCTTTGATCTACGATGTGACAATCTCATTTCTGAGGTAGTGATTCATCATGCCTGCTTTGCTTTATGAACCTTTTGAATAATGAAGAAAATTTAAAAACTAATGTTGGCAATCTCCCATCTTGATTTAGAGCTGTAATATTTAGAGCCATGTTTATTGTATTGTTTTCTTTTAATTGAACTGTTAGGTTGCAATGAGAGCTCTGGGATTTGACGTAAAGAAGGCTGATGTCCTGAAGATACTAAAAGATTACGATCGGGATGGCACTGGCAAAATTTATTTTGAGGACTTCAGTGAAGTTGGTAATTATATCCAAGTTATTAAATGTTGGAATGTTTTAAACTTGATCTGTAGTCTACTTGAATATGGAATATAATTTAGATCATATAATTTTGTAAGAATTACATAGAATTTGAAGAACAGGAACAAATGGCCGAACTGGTTCAAGCTGTTGTTTATCCTTCAAAAAAAACTAATTTCACCTGTCTACCCATTTTTAAAATTTTGTTCTTCAGAGTGGTTACATATTCTTGATTGTTTTCATCTAGTTTCTTCTCCATTTTTAAATCCAAAGTATTTTGTTCTTGTTGTGATGCATTTTCAGATTTTCTGTTTAAATCCTGCCTATTGGGAATATGACCAGGTATTCAGGATTCACCCTAGTGAAGATTTTGCTTCCTTGTCAACTTTTGTATGTAATATTATTGCATGACAGTGATTTAACAGAAAATAATCAGAAGTCTTGAGCTTGATGATCTTTTATAAACTGCTCTCTGAAACCTAACCCTAATGCGTGTGAAAGATGCATTCAAAATTAATTATGATATAAGTGATTCCTTCTCTTCTACGTCATTATATTCTTTTATGATTTATGGTGGCAGGCCTCTGTAAAGATCATAGGCTCTAATCTGGTAACCACAGCTTCAAAATTCCCTGTTCTATGGTCCTTGTGCTGCTGTCAATCTTTGGGTCTTTAGACAACTTGAGGTCCCAAGGATTTGAGGTTCTGTGCTCAGCATTAATATTAAATCTGCTTCCTTTATGCAGTTTAGATCGTGCATTTCAGATCATACTTTTTTATTACTTTTAATGTGTGTCTCTTGTCAGTGGGGCAGTCAACAGGGTGGAAGGCAGGCTGTAACAGGGCAGACGACAGGATGGAGTCGACCAGCAGACAGTGAGTGGGGTGGTGGGCCAAAATGTCCAGAGCCAAACTATGGGTGCCAAAATGTCCTAGACCCTTGTTCTTGAACAGTCGTGAGTCAACTGCAGCATGCATACTGTTGTACAAAATAGAAGAACAAATCACAATTTACAGAGTACAGTGTGACCATCGCACGGGCAACATAACATTACTGTTATGATGTTCATCCATGAGCCTGATAGCTGTGGGGAGAGGCTGTCTTTAAGCTTGTTGGTGCATGGTTTTACACTGAAGAGAGAAGAAAGTGTAGTTGTGGTGGGATGGATTCTTTAGTATGTCGGTTACTTTTCCTAGGCAGCAGCAGGTATAAATGGAGTAGATGGTTCTAAGCTGCATTGACCATCTTCTGCAGCTTCTTCCAATCATGGGCAGATCAATTCCCTTACTATGCTGTGATGCATCCAGTAAGGACACTTTCAATGGTACACTTGTAGATGTTAAGGAACATGCTGAACTTGTTTGGCCTTCTAACAAAGTTGTGGCATTAGTGTGCTTTTTTGACTGTGTATCAATGTGCTTGGTTCATGTCAGGTCACAGGAAATGTTTATGCCTGAGAATTTGCAGCTGTCTGCAGTTTCCACTTCAGTACCATTGATAGGGACAGGGGAGTGGGTTCTCACCCACACCCACCAAAGGCTGTGTTCATTGCCTTACTGATGCTGCAAGAGTGTGGTTAATATCTTGGCATTAGATTGAGGAGGAAGATTGAGGAGGAAATGTTGCCCTCTTCTTCACTAGGCCATTTCATGCCAGGTCTCTGCCTGGAGGCTGGCAACAAACATGGAGGGAAAACTTAAAACTCATCCTTCATAGAGCAACCCTAAAAGGTCACTCCTGCGCTGCATTCATATTGAGTGGTGCTTCGTAACGCCCTCCAGAACCAATGGAGGCAGGGCGACTGGTGCCGTAGCGTCATCTGTCATAAATACGCAGCAGAGCAATGGCCGTCTTCCCTCCCCATAATATTCCCACACAGCTGGAACCGCTCTGTGTTTCCCAGAACAGTTCCAGCCTTGAGATGGATTAAGGGTAGGGAAAACAGCCATTGCTCTGCTGCAATTTGAGCCGCAAAGCGGCCCTGTGAGGCTGTCACAGCCCAGACCAGCTGCCCCCCGATGGCCCCCGCTACCTTGATGGCTCTTCCCCACTGCCCCTGCCTTGAGGGTGTCATGGAGGGAGAGGGAAGATGGGTCTAAATTCTGCCTTAAATATTTTAAGATTTGAAGGAATTCCAAAGGCTGAGATCGAATATTGTCATAAAGAGATTCCCGATCTTTGGATCCTCATGCAAGAGACATCTCAGTATCCACCTTATAAAATCCCCTCTTCTCCAGTGGATTGTCAAAACTATCCAATTTTCCATAAACTGTCCATTTTGGACAACAGCTTAATAAACCTTCTAAACTGCTTTAAAAGTCTGCATCCTTTCTTGATCAGTAATAGTGAGTGGACACTTGAATCATTGTAGTCAGGTTTATGTATTCCCATAGTGCTATTTGGCATGAACTTCCAGCAGATTCATTTTAGAACTCTTATTTTGCACATTATTTATTATAGACTGAATACCCCTGAATGCTTGGAACCAGAAGTTTTCCGGATTTTAGATTTTTTTTTGGATTTTGAAACAATGGAGCTAAGCAGCACAGCATCAGTAGAATACCTATATCAGTGGTTAAACAGCAACAATAGGGGCGTGGCAAGATGGCGTAGAAGGAGAACAGTTGGACTTATAAATACCCAATTTTAAAAGTTGTGTAAGTGGTGAAAAATAGTATTTATAGACTTCTGAATAGTGGAGAATCAAAATAGCTGCAAATGTGAAGAAATCAAAAGCTCGGTTACAAAAGAAATGACCTTATAAAAGTGGTTGAATATGTTTGACTAAGTATTTGCGAAAGTCTGACAGTGGGGGGGCAGGGAGGGGGGTGGATGAGACTGACACTTTTGATAGTCACCTGCCACTAGTGGGTTTTACCACATCTAGATTTTTAGGGAGTTACTACTTTTTTGTAGTTCATTGGGGGGAAGCATATTTTTTTTCTTCTTAGATTTTTGGGACTTTTTATATGGGGGGGGGGTTTAGTGTATTAAGGTTAGAAAGGGGAGCAATATTCTATAATAGTGTGAAATTTATTGTTAAGCTAAAGAGATGTCTAATTTGAATTTTGCAACTTTCAATGTTCAAGGATTGAATAATCCAATTAAGTGTAAATGTGTGTTGGCTTATATATAAAATAAATGAAAGTTGATAATGCTTTTTTGCAAGAAACACATTTGAAAAAGAACATTTGAAACTGAAGAGAAAATGGGTTGGACATGTGTTTGCTTCTTATAATTCTAAGGCAAGGGGTGTAGCGATTTTGGTTAATAAGAAATTACCGTTTGAATTGGAATCATTTGAAGGAAATGCTGGGAGGGTTTTGAAGGTGAATTGTAAATTTTTTGCTGAATCATGGACTTTGTTGAATATTTATGCACCTAATGTAGATGATGATCGATTTATATCAGATGCTTTTTTCATGTTAAATCGGGCCAGTGAAAATAATCTGATTGGAGGAGACTTTAACTTTGTTTTAGATCCTTTATTGGACAGATCTCCGAAAAGTATGAGGAAATCAAAGATGGCAATATAACTGGGAGCCTTGATGAAAGATCAGAATTTAGTTGAAATTTGGAGGAGAGTAAATCCAACAGAAAAGGATTTTTCTTTTCATTCATCTCGGCACGATTCATTTTCCAGAATCTATTTCTTTTTGATATTGGCACATTTGCAAGGTAGAGTAGTGCAGACTGAATATAAGAGTAGGGTTATATCCGATCATTCTATGTTGTTTATTTCTTGTGTAAGTTCAGAAGCTTTACAATCGACTTACAGATGGAGGTTTAACACAATGTTATTGAGGAAACCAGAGTTTATTACTTTTGTTTCGGAACAGATTATTTTATTTTTGGCTGAGCATGTTAATTCAGTAAGTAGTAATTTTGTATTGCGGGATGCTTTGAAAGCATATTTGCGTGGACAAGTTATCAGTTACTCTGCGAAAGTTTAAAAAAACAATATTTGGTGGAAAGTTCGACATTGGAGAACTTGGAAAACTAATTTCAGAAAGATGTTACAGAAGATAAGAAAGCAGCATTAACTAAGTTGAAATTACGTTATAATACTTTACAAACATATCAGTATGAGCAATTACTTCAACGATCAAAGCAACGTTACTATGAATTGGTTGAGAGAGCTCATAAAGTATTAGTGTGGCAATTAAAAATGGACCAGGTATCACGAACTATTAATGCTGTTAAAAATAATTCAATAGTTACCTATAAACCTCAGGAAATTAATGATCAGTTTTATTCATTTTATCAGAAATTGTATACTTCTGAGGGAAAGCAGGATGCTGGTTCTATTGAATCTTATCTAAGTTGAAGTTAGCTGTTTTAGGGGAGGAGGAGGTTGTAAACTCCATTTACAGATTTTGAGATTAAAGAAGCTAAACAAGAGATGCCGAATGGAAAGTCAACAGGGGATGATGGATTTTCAGTTGAATTTTATAAAATATTTTATGAAGATTTATCCTCAGTATTTAGAGATGTATTGCAACAAATAACTTGAGGATCAGTCATTACCGGAATCTTGTTCGAGTGCTATAATTACTGTGATTTCAAAGAAAGATAGCGATCCATTAAAAGTATCCTCGTATTTCTTTAGTAAATGTGGATTATAAAATTATAGCTTAAGTACTGGCGAATAGACTTGCTAAATATTTACCTCAGTTGATACATATAGATCAAACAGGTTTTATTAAGAACAGAAATGCTTCTGACAATATCCTTAGATTGATAACATTGGTCAATGCATCAAAACAGCAATCTAACCACCATTGGGTGGTTGCGCTGGATGTGGAAAAAGCTTTTGATAGAGCTTGAATGGAATTTTTTATTTAAGGTGTTAGAGAAGTTTAATTTTGGCTCTTTTTTTATTGGTTGGGTTAAGGCTTTATATAAAAATCCAATTGCCAGGGTGGTGACAAATGGTCAAACTTCTTTACCATTTAAATTAACGCAATCGACTCGGCAAGGTTGTTCATTATCACCTGCCTTGTTTGCATTAGTTATTGAACCATTAGCTCAGACAGTTCAGCAGAATAATAAGATTAAAGGGATGAGAATTGCGGATGTTGAATATAAGATTAATTTATTTGCGCATGATGTGTTGGTGTATTTGACAGACCCAGAACAATCTTTGAAATATTTACAAGATTGTTTATTGCAATTTGGGGAGTTATCTGGATATAAAGTAAATTGGGATAAGAGTGAGATACTGCCAGTTCGGGAAAGAGATTATTCAGAATGTAAAAATATAAAATTAAACTGGTTTGTTAGAATTAAATATTTAGGAGTAATTGTAAATGAAGATTATCAATCTTTATACAAATTAAATTGTGTTCCTTTATTAAAAAAGATTAAAATGGATTTGATTAAATGGAAAGATCTTCTGTTAACATTAATTGGTCAAGTAAATTGTATTAATATGCATATTTTCCCCTGTATCCAATACTTATTTCAGTCAATACTGTGTCTACTTTCAAAGGGCTTTTTTCAGGATTTGAATAAGGTGGTGAGGGAGTTTTTATGGAAGGGAAAGTTAGCTCGAGTCGCTTTGCAGAAACTTACATGGAAATATGCACTAGGTGGACTTCAGTTACCTCATTTTCAAAATTATTATGAAGCTGCACAACTGAAATTTATCAGTAGAATGATGAATATTGACCAACCCCCTAGTTGGGCGAAGGTGGAATTGGCCTGTATTTCTGAAGTTGATGTACATCAGTTTATATATGAGTGGAATATGAATTTATTGCAGGAATGTAATATGCCAGTATTAAAACATTGGTTAAAGATATGGGTTAAAAGAAATGTGGTTCTAGGAACAAAGGGTAAATTATCAATTCGAAATCCGTTATATCAAAATTAGCTTATTCCTTTTTCAATGTTTAATAACCATTTGAAGAGATGGAATTCTCAGGGTATAAAGATGGTTTAAGATTATTTTGAAGAAGGTCAGTTTCTTTTAACCAATTGAAGGAGACATTTGATATATCGGTAGACTATTTGTCTATTATCAACTCAGAGCTTTGATAAAAGATAATTATGGTAAAGAGATGAATTTGCCTAAGTTAACGAAGTTTGAATCTTTGATTTCTTCTATATCAAAGAGAGGTTATATTTTGGATATGTTTCAATTGTTACAAGAAAGTATGGATAAACCGGACTGGGAGAAGTCTAGAAATAAATGGGAAAGTGATTTAACTTATTCCTCAAGAGAATTGGGAAGTTATATGTCATGAAGGTGTAACTAAATTGGCAAATGTAAGATATGGATTGGTTAATTATAATTTTTTTACATCAGTTATATTTGACTCTGGAGAAATTGAAAAAAATATGGATTTAATAATTCAGATTCCTGTTTTAGATGTGGATTAAGTACTGGAACTTTTTTACATGCAGTTTGGTCCTGTGATAAAGTACAACCATTTTGGGAAGGGGTTAGGTTGGTTCTGGAGGAATTATTTAAAATTAAATTACCATAAGACCCATCAATTTTTCTTTTGTGGGGGGGAGGCTAAATGGTTTTTTTTGAGGGAGTGGGTTTGGATAAATTTCAAATTGCATTTGTACGCTTAGTGTTATCTGTAGCACGAAAATCTGTAGCTAGTACTTGGAAGGATAATGTGGAGATTAATATAGTACTTTGGCCTAATGAATTGAGAGCTTGTATTATTATGGGAAATATTACATGTAATTTGCATGATAATTTTTTTTTGTTAAAATGTAGTCTCCTTATTTGGAATATATGAATTTGGAAATACTTTGAAATATTGTATATGCTTTATGTTTTACTTTTATTTTTGGCTCCCCTTAAGGGGGCTGGCTTAGGGGGTGGGAGGGTGGGGAGGGTTCTTTTTTTATAAATAAAAATTGATCTCTTTTTGTTATGTCTGATTGTATGTTGTTTAAAAATCATTTAAAAATAAAGTTTTTTTTAAAAAAAAAGCAACAACAAATAACAGCAGGCTTCTTGAGCGCCGACATGACGCCGCAAGTGGAAAATTCACATGAAATAATGTTTAGGATTTACCAAAAAAGAACTCGATCTCTGCTTTCAAAAGAGAAGACCACCTCCCCACCGCCAGTGGTCCAGACACCTCCCCACAGCTGCCACCGGTCCCTGACTATAGTTCCCACTCCTGCCTGGGAGCCTGAAGCAACTTCTTCAATGTGGATAGCACCGCACCCAATGTTGAGAATGGAGTCACCGACTCCACTGCAGCTGATGCTGAAGACTTGGACCCAGCTCCGTTTGGTATCTTCCCGGCCACAAGCAAAGATTTCATTTTTTGTACTGTTAATTGTCATCTCTTGCTTAATTTATAGATTTGTTAGTTGGTGATTGGGGTGTTGTCTTTGTACCACAGAGCTCTTTTGTTACTAAACTGGTACCAACTGAGCATCAGAGCTCTGCATGGGCAAGTCAGATGTTGAATTTTTTTTTTCCACTTGTGATGTCATGTCAGCGCTAAAATTGTTTTTGGTTTTTGGATCTTTTCAATTTTCAGATAAGAGGTATTCAGCCTGTATTGAATATTTATATTCTGTTTTGCACAGAGTTTGTTTAACTTTTTTTCTTTGTATTTCCCACTTTTGTATATGCATCTTTTCTTGAGAACTGTCTTTTTGCACTACAGATAAGTAGAAATTCAGCCTGGCCTACAGGAAAAAGAGTCTTGGGGTTGTATGTGCTGTCATGTATGTACTCTGACGGGGGCGTGGCAAGATGGCGTTGAGTCTAGATGTGTAATCTCGACCTCTCTGGTCAGACTTTTAAGTACCTGTTTTTTAACTCTTTGTTTTCAAGTTTAAACTTTTTAAATTTTAGTTTAAAGTATTAAGGAATTATTATGGTCACTAATGGTAAAAAGACTAAACCTCAAGTGCAGAAGAAGTTACATTTTCGAAGTGCTGAAGATTTGGGGCCTAGACGACTTGATACAGCCCCAGGCTCAATCTCTTCATTGTCTAAACCCCAAAGACTGCCTGTGGGAGCTGAAAAAAAAATGTCTATTGCTCACCAAGTGAAGGATGGCGCTGGAATCACCCGTTCTCCGGAAGAAGGTGCGTGTTCCCAAGAAGTGGACCCCGATTTGGAAAGCCTTTCAATTTCAACGGAGGGAGCATGCAGGAAGATGACTCCATTGTTGGAAATGCATCAGATAGCATTTCAATCTGAAGAAATAGTTTTTCTTAGCGAATTGATGAGAAAAGAATGAGATATGGGGGTTACCAGCGGCGACCCCCTGAGGAAGTCGGGGTGCCGTCGCTGGGAGTCCAGACCCGCAGTAAAACTTTTTAAAATGCCTTCTGTTGAGTTGCAGCAGGAGCTGCAGTTACCTTGTTCTGCCACTATGTCCGAGAGAGCAGAGTTGAGTTTTACCAATTCACAGTGTATGCAATTGAATGCTATTGTTCAAGCTGTTATAAAACCTGGAATGGATTTGTTGACATCTCAAATGAATGAAATGGTTCAAATGAATGCTGGTATAAGTTCAGAATTAAATATGGTTAAGACACATGTGGATGCATCTTGTGAAGATTTAAAAAAAATTTCAGACTGCTTTTTTGGACTGCAAACAAGTGATTTCTAACAGAAAAAGTGTTGAAGGTGGAAAAATCATTCATAGAACTAGGAGAACATGAGAAGGAGCTAGAAAGAAAAATAGATTACTTGGAGAATCAAAGCAGAAGGAATAATGTGAAAATTGTTGGTTTGCCAGAAGGTATAGAAGGACCAGATCCTCTTCATTTCTTTAAGGATTGGATTCCACAAATATGAGGGCAAGAATTTTTCTCTGGGGGATTGGCACTGGAAAGAGCCCATAGAGCTTTAAGAAGAACACCCTCAGCTGGTCAACCACCGAGACCGGTAATAATTTGATGTTTGAGTTATTTGGACAGAGAAGGAATACTTCAACTTGCAGTACAAAATGCGAGACAATGACAAACCCCATTATTGATTCAGAATAGCAGAGTCTTTTTTAATCCTGATTTGAGTCAAGAGGTCATTCAACGTCGACGTCGATTCAATCCAGTTAAAGAAGTTTTGTGGCGTAAAGGTTATAAGTCTACTTTTCGTTACTCTGCAGTGTTGAAGGTGTTTTATGGAGACTATCAATTTCAGTTTTTTGAAACTGTTCGTGAAGCAATGATTTTTGCTGATTCATTGTCAGATATAAGAGGACAAAAATGTAGTCCACCATTATCTCCTAAAGAAAAATCTGGTTGTTCTGGAAACGTAAGAAATGGCAGAAATGGGAAAAACAGGAATGGAAAGAGTCTACCTCCTTCTGAAATGGGATCTACAAGATTGGAATCTTCTGGATGAAAAGAAGAATTTTCTTATTCTATTTTTTTAATTTTGTTATTATGATATTTTGATGTTATTGACTGGCTGGGGAGGGAGAGACTTGCACTAAGTTCTTTACTAATCATCAGCCACTGGTGAGTGACCCACACCCAATTTTTGTTTAGGGGATTACTACCTTTTGGTAGTTTTTTTTGGGGGGGGGGGAAATTTTCTTTTTTTAAATTATTTTTTTATTTTATTTTCATTTTATTTAGTTTTTAATTTGATTTTTTTTTACTATTGGAGGGCCTATATACGTTGATTTGAGTTTTTATATAAAGATATTATTGGTATTTAGTAATAATGGTAGATATGTCAAAATTGAGGTTTGCTACTTTTAATGTTTGAGGATTAAATAGTACGATTAAGCGTAAGCGAGTCTTGGTATATATTAAGAAAATTAAAATTGATATTCCCTTTTTACAAGAAGCACATTTGAATGTGAAGGAAAGCGTGAAATTAAAAAGGGACTGGGTTGGGCATGTATATTCTTCTTCATTTAATTCTAGAGCTAAAGATGTAGCAATTTTGATACATAAAAATGTATCTTTTGAATTACAATCAATGGAGGAAAAGGCAGGATGTATTCTTAAATTGAATTGTAAGATTTTTAGTGAATTTTGGACTTTCTTAATATTTATGCCCCAAATGCAGATGATAAAATATTTATTTCAGATGCATTTTTATGTTTGGGTCAGGCTAATGATAATATTTTAGTTGGTGGTGATTTTAATTGTGTTTTGGAACCTTTATTAGATAAATCTCCGAAGAAAGTTTAAAAAATCCAAGATGGCAATTCAGGTCCAAGCGTTGATGAAAGATCTTAATTTAGTAGATATTTGGAGATGTCTTAATCCGACAGAGAAAGATATTTCCTTTTATTCATCTAGACATGAATCGTTTTCAAGGATTGACTTCTTTTTAGTATTGGCACATTGACAAGGGAAAATACAACAAATGGAATATAAAAGTAGGGTGATTTCAGATCATTCTCTGTTCTATTTTACATATGAAACTTCTGAGAAAACTCAAATAGCTTATCATTGGAGATTTAATACAATGTTGTTAAAAATATGGAATTAATTGATTTTTTAAAAAACAAATTAATATTTTTTGAAAGAAAATTCTAATTCTGTTCAAAGTAAGTTTGTCTTATGGGATGCTATAAAAGCCTATTTGAGAGGACAAATAATTATTTATACTTCTAAAATAAAAAAGAATCGATTAAATCAGAGTCTTGAATTAGAGAAACAGATCGATGAGTGAGAAAAGGAATTTCAGAAAGATGCTACAGAAGATCAGAAAATAGAATTATCTAGACTGAAATTGAAATATACTTTGCAATCTTATCAATTTGAATGCGTGATTAATAGGACTAAACAACGGTATTACGAATGGGGAGAGAAAGCACATAAGGTATTGGCTTGGCAATTAAAGAACAGATATCGAGGACCATTAATGCTGTTAGACGGAATTCTCTTATTACTTATAAACTTCGTGAGATTAATGATGATTTTTATTCATTTTATAAAAAGTTATATACATCTGAAGGAAAACAAGAAACTGGATCGATTGATTTTTTTAAAATCACAGTTGAATTTACCGATATTAGAGGATGGAGATGTACAGGAGTTAGGAACCATTTACTGATTCGGAAATTAAAATGGCTATGTTGGAAATGCCGAATGGTAAATCGCCTGGTGATGATGGATTTTCGGTTGAATTTTATAAATTTTTTTATGATGATTTATCTACAGTGTTTGGGGATGTATTACGTCAAGTTGGAGAACATTATGAATTACCTGAGTCTTGTTGTAGTGCTTTAATTACAGTAATTCCTAAAAAAATAGAGATCCTTTGAAAGTATCTTCATATAGACCAATTTAGTTGTTAAATGTAGATTATAAAATAATAGCTAAAATATTAGCTAAAGATTGGCTAAATTTTTACCAAAGTTGATTCATATTGATCAAACAGTTTTTATAAAGAATAGATATGCTTCAGATAACATTTTGCGCGTGATTAGTTTGATTAATAGATTTTGACAATCTTTAGATTACCCGATGGTGATATCCTTAGATGCAGAAAAAGCATTTGATAGAGTTGAATGGAATTTTTTGTTTAAAGTTTTAGAGAAATTTAAGTTTGGTCCATCTTTTATTGGTTGGATTAGGACTCTATATAGTAAACCGGTAGCTAGAGTATTGACGAATAGTTTGATTTCGGAATCTTTTAAGTTAACTTGATCAACTCATCAAGGTTGTCCTTTATCACCAGCTTTGTTTGCGTTAGTGATTGAACCTTTAGCACAGTTGATAAGACAAAATACACAGATACAAGGTATGAAAGAGTTAGATGAGGAGTATAAAATTAATTTATTTGCTGATGATGTATTGGTGTATTTAATAAACCCAGCTCAGTCACTTTTGCATTTGAAGGAATGTTTAATACAATATGGATGTCTTTCTGGATATAAAGTTAATTGGGAAAAAAGTGAAATATTACCAATAAGTGAAGGAGATTATTCAGTTTATAAGAATATTATTAATTTGAAGTGGACTGATCAAATTCAACCCCAACCAACCAATTTTCCCCTGCAGCCGCTGCAACCGTGTCTGCCTGTTCCGCATCGGACTTGTCAGCCACAAACGAGCCTGCAGCTGACGTGGACTTTTTACCCCCTCCATAAATCTTCGTCCGCCAAGCCAAAGAAGAAGAAGATATAAATTCAATTATGCTCCGTTAATGAAAAAAAGTAAAACTGATTTGATTAAATGGAAAGATTCAAAATTTAATGGGAAGGATAAATACAATTAAGATTAATATCTTTCTGCATATACAATATTTGTTTCAATCTATTCCGTATTTACTTGATAAAATTTTTTTTCGAGATTTGAATGAAATGGTTAGGGAGCTTTTATGGAGGGGTAAATTTTCGAGAGTAGCTTTGAATAAATTAACTTGGAAATGTGAGTTAGCGGGACTACGTTTACCACATTTTCAAAATTATTATGAAGCAGCCCAACTTAAATTTATTAGTTCATTGATGGATTTGGTACGGCCTCCTAGTTGGGCTAAAATTGAGATGGCAAGTATTTCTGAATTTGAGGGTAGTTTGCAACCTCTGAAAGGTTTGGGATTAGATCAGTTTCAGCTTGCTTTTGTATATTTAGCCTTATCCGTAACGAAAAAATATATTGCTAGTACGTGGAAAGATACAAATATGATTGATATTAATAGATAGCATATTGAGATGAAATATTGTTTAATAATGGAAAAAATTACTTATGTTTTGCATGATAATTATAATTTTAAAATTAACAAGTGGCTGTTATACTCAGAATATTTACATTTCAATTTATATTGACTAGATTTTAATATGTATATTTAACTTTTTCTTTAATATTTTTTTTTATGGCTCTCCTTAGGAGAGTTGGCTGAAGGGGGGGGGTCTTTTCTTTTTTTCTTATATAAAAAAAACATTTATGTTCATGTTTAATTGCTGCATATGTCATATTATTTGTTTTTTTGAACAAAGAAATAAAGTTTAAAAAATTGTATGTACTCTGACAAATAATCTGAACTTTAAACTTTTTGAATTTGATGGAACTACATTCATCCAGGCAAGGAAACAAAATTGCTCCAAACTTCTGTTTTCCAGATGGTGGGAAGATATTGAAATGTTGGTAGGAGGAGGAGGGGTAAAGAGTAAATTTCCCCTCTGGCCTCTCACCTGCTCTTGCAGCCATTGCATTTCTGTGGATAGTTCAACTGAGTTTCTGGTTAACGAGGACCCACTGGATATTGATGCTAGGGAACATGGTAGTAGTAATACCATTAAATAAAATATGTTTAATATTTGCACATTGTGGAACTAATGTTGATAATAATTTAAACTTTGAAAATGTGTATTTGCAATTTCTGAAACTATTTCTCATCTTTTTAATTATGACATTTGAAAATTGTATGAAAACTAGTTACATTCAATGTACACCTGTTCTGTTACTTTAATGGATAGTGACAGATTGGATTTTGGACAGAGATCCAAGGGAAGAAATGCTCAAAGCATTCAAACTTTTTGATGATGATGACTCTGGTAAAATCAATCTTCGCAATTTGCGCCGAGTTGCAAGAGAGCTTGGTGAAAACATGAGTGATGAAGAGTTACGTGCAATGATTGACGAATTTGATAAAGATGGAGATGGAGAGAGTAAGTGAATTTTTAAATCTTTCACTAATTAAAAAAAAATAGTATTGGATAATGACTAACTGTTAATCTTTTCAACCTAATGTATTCTACAAAGTACAAACTTTATATTCTTTTTAAACACTATATTTGGAAATTGAGTCTTCATCCTTAAGGACTACTAAGTAAGAACAATCAGATTCATTTTTGACCAGTTTAACACCTTTAAAATACTTTTTTTGTCACTAGAGTAGTATGTGGTGTGTAGCAAAATCTGGGAGAGCGTAAGAGGAACTGATGGGAAAGTAGTGGAGGAATAGAATTGTTCTGTGAGGTGGGGTAGACTTCAGGGGTTGCAGCAATGACCATGTGGAAATGGCACAGTCTAAAATCTTGTGCTATTTCAATTTTTATCATTTTATAACTAGAATGATTGACAAAATATCAATTCTGCAAGGATGGGTGTAGCAACTTGTTTGTATCCTTGGATCATATAACTTTGCCATGAAACTTTTCTGTTTTACTAAGGTAACTGAAGTGCATTTTAATGATTAGTTGTAATTTCATTTGGAAGTATGTGCACTATATTTATTTGCTCCTATATTCAGTTTCAAATACTTATCAAAACACTTACAAGCAGAAGTCCTTTGATGTTTGCTACTCCCACACTAGGTAAAAGTGTTGGCTGTCTACTTTATCTATGCCTCTCAAAATCTCTCCTCCTTCTTTGGTCCAAAGAGAAACTCTTGGCTCTGCTAACCTTGCCTCATGAGACTTAATTTCCGATCCAGGCAATATTCTGCTGATTCTTCTCTACACACTCTTCATGGCTTCCACATCCTTCCTATAATAGATGATTAGAACTGATCACAATACTTTACCTATGGTCTTACCAGGGATTTGTAGAGATGCAACATGACCTCTTGACTCTTGAACTCTGTCTCCCAACGAATAAAACCCCACATCCCATAGGCTTTCTTAAATTGAGAGGTGTTGGGATTTGGACCCCAGGGTTCCTCTGTTCTTCCACACCATTAACCGTCCAACCAGTAACACTGTACTCAATCTTCAGGTTTGACCTTCCAAAATGCATCCTCACACACTTATCCAGTTTGAACTCCATCTGCCACTTTTCCTCACAATGCTGAATCTTGTCTATATCCTTTTGTAATATGGCAACTTTCAACACTATCCACAACTCTTCCAACCTTTGTATCACCCACAAACTTACTGGCCCATCCTTCCGCTTCTTCATCTAGGTCAGTTTAAAAAAAAAATAACAAAGCTCAGGGCTCCCCATAAAAGATCCCTGTGGAACTCTACTCATGACTGACCTCCAGGCAGAATACTTTCTGCCCACTACTACTCTCTGCTTTCTACAGGAAAGCCAATTTTGAATCCACACAGCTAAAGTTTCATGGATCCTATGCCCATGACTTTCTGAACAAATCTCTCATGGGGACTTTGTCTCATGCCTTATAAAATCCATATACACCACATCTATCGTGCTACCTTCATCAATTTTTTTGTTACCTCTTCAAAATACTCAGTTAGGCTCATAAGGCACAACCTTCCCATCATAAGGCCATGATGACTATCCCTGAGAAAACTCCAAATCCTCATAATTCCTTTTCTTACGAATCCTCTCCAATAGTTTGCATACCACTGATGTAAGACTCATTGGCTTATAATTCCCAGGATTCTCCCTATAACCTTTTTTTAAACATGGGGACCACATTTGTCATTCTCCAATCTCTGCCACCTCACCTGTGGCCAAGGGGGATGCAAAGATAATTGCCAATGCCCAGCTATCTCTGTCACCCCTTCCCACAGAAACCTGGGGCATATCTCACCCGGTTCCAGAGTCTTTTCAATCTTAATGTTTTTAAGAAGATCCAGCATTTCCTCTTTCCTAATCTCATTGTGGTCCAGCACACAAGCTTGTTCTATTCTGATCTCACCTTGACCCAAGTTTTTTTTTCTCTGGCAAATACTGAAGCAAAGTATTCATTTAGGACCTTCCCAACCTCCTCTGCCTCCAGGAACATGTTGCCTCCTTTATCCTTTAGTGGCTCTGCCTTCATTCTTGTCACCCTCTGTTCTTCACATATACATAGAATCCAACTTGGCAAGGCCTTCTCATGTTTCATTCACGCTCTCCCAAGTCCTTTCTTAAGTTCCTTCCTGGCTACAATGTATTTCTCGTGAGCCCTTCCTGTTCCCTGCTTCCTATATCTAATGTATGTTTCCTTCCTTCTTAACTAGCTGCCTCACCTGTTTTGTCAACCACTGTTCTTTACCATCCTTTCAATGTGTCAGTGGGACAAACCAATCCAGAACCTTACGCCAGTCGTCTGTAAACTCCTCTACATTACTTCTGTGCTTTCTCCCATGACCTTTTGCTCCCAGTTTACTCTCCCTAGTTCCTGCCTTATCCCATCATAATTAGCCATTCTCTAACTAAACACTTTCCCATTTTGTCTGCTGTTATCCCTCTTCCCCTTCCCTATCCTTACAGTCACCCAGCTACCTGCCTCTTGCCTTTGGGGGGTGGGGAAGTGATGTCTCCCTAAAGCTCTTTTCTATCACTGCATCTGCCTCTGGAATAAGCCCAGAGTCCATCCAGCTTCAGTTCCCTAAATCGGTCTGTAAAGAGCTGCAGCTGGATATACCTCCTGCAGGTATAGTCATCAGGGACAATTGTGCTGATCCAGATTTCCCACCTCCTGCCCTTGGAGCATTCCACTGCCCTAGTTGCTGTCTCCACTACCTATCCTTGTAAGGTGGAGGAAAACTGATTTGCTGGGGTGGGGGGGGGGGGGGGGAGGGAGGGTCACAGGGAGAACATGCATACTCCTTACATACAGCAGCAGACTTGAACACAGATATGCCCAACTTGATACACTAAACGTGCTGCCCAGACCGATTACTGAGATAGTCTGGTTAGCTTTTCTGTTTAGCCATTTTGATGTCTTATCCTTTTGGCAACTAGAAATGTCACTCAGATTGTTTTTAAATCTATTTAATATCTGAAAGTACAGGATGTTAAATGTATTGGTAGTTTATATATTAACTAATTTGTAATTTGCCTTTATTTTGTATCTTCTTCATGTTTTTCATATTACTTCTGATTCTACAATGATCATGAATGTTTTTTTTTCTTGAAATTTTCGGAGACGACATCCAATCTAATGAGGTCTGTTGTGTATTTGTATGTATAATGTTCAGAGCATTTGCATCTTTTTGATTGTGTCGAATGGCATGTAATTTGGATGTTTAGTGGTTAAAAAAAACTCTTAAAATAAGGTCATGAGGTAGGTAAACTTTTCTGCTGATGCCCTAATCCATTCTATTCTGGATAATCATTTTGGCTGCTTGGAATCTGAGCAAATATATGACAAAATTCAAACGGAACAAATTAAACAACAATTTATAATCTTATGAATGTCAACATGGTCCATGAAGTGACTAGATTGGTATTTAAATGTTGCTTTCAAGTTTAAATAATTTTTGTTGCAATATTATTCAAAAATACTTTCTGTTTTTAGTAAACCAGGAAGAATTCATTGCTATTATGACTGGAGACATCTAATATTTTTATGGGAAAAAGGCCTGCAGAACTTTGAAGTTTGGAGTTTTTTCAATCCACATCTGGCCAAATGGGGAAAAAAGCACATTCAGCATCTTTGATTTTTTTTTATAAAAACATTTGTATTGAATTTTGATTCTAATTGACAAATCTCTGAAATTGTTTTGTATATTTGTTGGCAGTTTGTATTTATAAATTATTTAGGTCAAAACAAGCAACTTTTTATGTCACTTCTTGGTAATTGCATGAACATGTTACATTTTGATACATTGTGTTTCTTTTAATAAAAATTATAATTCCTGTTCAAAAGTTTTATTTCATTTTTAATTTTGTTTTCTCAAAGTAAGGGAAGTTTGTTTAAAATTATGCATTCTGTTGTGTGGCAAATATTGTCTTTGTGAAAACCTATGCCTGGCTTGCAAAATATTTTTTTAAACTCTTATTCAATGATATGCCTCGTGGCAGGATTCAGGAACACAGTCTCTGAAGGGACTTTCTTTTGCGTCTATTCTCTTGGTAGGGTGCTGGCCAAGTAGTGGCTCACAAAAGAAAAGAAATGTACATTTGTGTACATGATAATAAATCCATCAATTTAATTTGGAGAGGAAAATAACAAATTAATGGCAATTAAGAACCAAACTGTGACCACTTGAATGGCAGTATTGGTTCAGATATGAAAGGACATTTAACTCCTCTTTCATCATGCAAGCAGATTTGTAGTTGGAAAAATTCAAGGCAAAAATTATGTGATGGTACATGGATATCAGGATGCATAATACTTAATTAAAATGTTCTTTTACATTGGTCTAGCCCTTGAAGCTGACAATAAGCTACTACCCATTGGTAGGTAAAGTGAAAGCTGTTCTGCAAAACAGTTTGGAAAATGCCAGATCCTAACCTGGAGATGCAGTAAAATCATGTACAAAATCGAACAAGAGAGCTGCTTGGTGTTGGTGTGCATTTGCTGTCCAAAATTTTCAAAACAGAAGTTATGGGCTTCGAACATTTAAGTCTTGGTGTGTTTTAGCATTGCCTGCTATTACAGGTACACAATCCTTTATCTGGAACCCTTGGGGGACTGTGTGTTCCGAATTTCGGTAAGGCAGATTTAAGACCACCCAAATTATACACCTTCCAGTCATGCTGCCGTCTTCCCCCACCCCCACCCCCCACCTGCCCATCTCCCCCACCCCTCTGCCTGCCTGACTTGCGCTGCCAGTCTTTCCCCCTCCCCCACCCGACTCGTGCTGCCGTCTTTCTCCCCACTTGCCGGATTTTGGAGCTTTCCGGATTTTAGATGTCTGGATAAAGCAGGGGTTCCCAACCTTTTTGTTCCTCTGTACCCCTTGGGCATTTTTATAGGTTCCCGTGTACCCCTAAAAATTAAGGATTAAAAAAAACACGACATTGTGCAATCTGACTGCAGATTACGATACCATGTATTGTATAGTAGTGGTTATTCTCTCAGACCCAATGTACCCCCTGAAAAGTGCAAATGTACCCCAGGTTGGGATCCCCTGGGATAAAGGATTGTGTACCTGTAGTACAGTAATATACATAAGCCACCCAGCCATGGTTATGAATGTAAATGGCTGTAAATTCAGTGCTGATATGTAATAAACTTTTGTACAGCTTTTAGACTGAATTATACAACTCACCCATTCATTTACATCTTGTGAATACATTATTGGATTATTTTTAAATGATGTTGGTGAAATGATAGGATCTGCCTTTTTAAGATACAAAACTCCTTTTTAAACTGAATCCATGACAGATTTTCTGTAGAATGAGCAGAAAATTTGCAAATGAAAATTTGCCAAAGTGAAAAGCAGCATGCTTGGCAAATGATTACCATGCTTTGTGGATGTTAAGGGGCTGTCTTGCTTATAGCCTAACATCCTTGGCTTGTAGTGTTTCATTCTACTGAAGTCCTTGAATTTTATTGTGTTTGATTATGTAAATTTTAATCAGGTCGAAAGTCCATTCAAAACTTGTTGGGGTCACTCCTTTCCAATCTTATCACTATGCCACTGCCACATGGGGAAGGAAAACAGGTTCTGATGAAGTCTTGGATGTTGGTTGAAAAGCATGATTGTGTGAAGTTGCAAATCAGCATAACATCTATCCTAATCATTGGAAGGATTTTTTGATAGCAAATGATTCACCTGATCACATCAATGTTTAGCTATTCTGCACCAAATTATGAATGGTGGTGGATTACAAAATAACTAATGAAAAGAGCCAGTATTGGGGAAGATACTGGCAATTGAGTGCAAACGAGAATGCTCAATAATTATAATTTGCGGTCTATTGCTTGTAATGGGCAAAAGGCTGATCCATCTTGACCTTCAATTTTTGAGGCGAAGACTGTCCTTGACAGCAGTTGCACTGAATGGCAAAATGGCATTCTTTATTTGTGTTAGGGATATCAGGCAACACTAATGGCAAATCTGCCTTGCAGCAGGTGAAAGCAATTTTGTGTAATATTACATGTTCTGTACTATTACATGAAAATAAAGGAATCTTGAAATTAGCTTCAGTAAACATGAAGGTAAACAATCCAGTGGCTTGATTTGCATTAGCTTAAAAAAAATAAAGTTTGGAGGTCATTCACTTCAGCCCCATGACATTGACCCAAGGAACTTCTAAAATTTGGCCCTACCCCAGCCATCTTCAGTTGGTAAAACAGACAAATGCTGGAGAAACTCAGCAGGTCAAACAGTGCCTTTATTTAGCAAAGGTCAAGAAACATTGTGACAGTGTGAGCAGTGGGAGAAACACAGCCACCAAGTTGAGGGTCGTTAATGACTTTTTATTCAAATTCAGCATGCCCTTTAAGGTCAGTATGAGCTCAGTCACCTGGTGCATTGTGACATCATAATCGCTGCCCAGGGTGTGCGCTGGAAGGGATGCTGGAGTCCGAGAGAAACCTCTGACGACGCCATTTCCCCATGGCTGCTCAGTTCGCCATGAGGATATGCGTCGCCACAAAATAACCATATATGCCTCATGTTCCAAGGAAGCTGGAAAGAACTCCCTGCTCATCCAAAAGTGGTCCGCGTATGGTTTCACTATTTTTATTGCAGTATGGCAACTAAATATTAGCTATATTTTGTATTTCTCTCTTTTTAATCCCCATCTATCCTAGCTCTGGTTTAAAAGTTCACCAACTTTTTCAAAACATGGAACAATGTACCAATTATGATGGGCATTTCTATCGGGGCCCAGCAATTTGTGTGAACGTCATCCTCAAGGGCAAATAAACAAGATTTCAGGTCAAGATTAAACTGGGGATGTGAGCAGTGGGAGAAACACAGCCACCAAGTTGAGGGACATTAACCACTTTTTATTCAGATTCAGCACGTTCCTATAAGGGCAGCATGAGCTCAGTCACCTGGTGCATTGTGACATCGTAATCGCTGCCCAGGGTGCGCGCTGGAAGGGATGCTGGAGTCCGACAGAAATCTCTGACGGCCATTTCCCCATGGCTGCCCCGTCATGTGGCGATACAAGCGGGGCTGGTTCGCCATGAGGATGTGCACTGCCACAACATCACCATTTCAGGCTTGAGCCCTTCATCAAGGTGTGTTGGAACATGAGAGATGTCTGAACAAAAGTGGGGGAAGAAGTCTAGGCTAGGAGGAGAGAGAAAGAAAGTAGGAACTGGAATGAGGAGGTGTTGGGCAAAGCGATATAATCTGTGACCGGTCTCTCCGATGTAGAGAAGGCCACAGAAGGTGCACCGGATGCAGTAAATGAGTTGGAAATACCAGTGAAGTGTTGCTTCACCTGAAAGGTCTGTTTGGGACCTCTGCTGGAGGGAGGAGATGTGTGCGCAGGTATTACACCTACTACAACCACACTGGAAGGTGCTGGGGGGGGGGGGGCAGTGGGTGCACAAGGAAGTCATGGAGGGAGTGGTCCCCATGGAAGGGTGAGAGGGGAGGAAGAAAAATGTGTCTGGTGGTGGGGTCCTATAGTAAGTACCGGAAATTCGATTGGATAGTTTCTTGGATGCAAAGGCTGGTGGTATTGTAGGTGAGGACGAGGGGTATTCTGTGTTTATTGTTTCTAGGGGTGGGGGGCTCGGGCAGATGAGTGGGAAATGGAAGAGGTACAGGTGAGGACTGAGTTAATAGTGGTGGAGTCAGGCATTTCAGAGGCTCTGGACTGGAAGACCGCATCTTGGGAGAAGATGTGGCAGAGACGAAGAAATTGAGAGAAGGGGATGGAGTCCTTGCAGGGGCAGGGTGTGAGGACGTGTAGTTGTGGGAGTTGAAGGGTTTGTAATAAAAGTCAGTGGAGCAACTGTCTCCCGAGATTGAGATAGAGAGATCCAGAAAAGGGAGTGTGTGATCAATGATGGACCAGGTGAGTTTGAGGTCCGGGTGGAAATTGGCCGCGAAACTGATGAGCACATCGCGGTTGCATGTGGCCACCTTGATGTAGTCGTTGATGTAGCAGAGGAAGAGTTGGGGGGGTTCTTGCCTGATTATTTTTCAAGGTGTGGGGGAACATAAGAGATGCCTGGACAGAAGGGGGGAGGGGGGGGGAATATCTTTACCTCTGCTACATAGAGGCATTGTTTGATCTACTTAGTTTCTCCAGCATTTGTGCTTTTTTTCTCACTTAACCACAATGTCCACAGAATCCTGTGTTTTACCCATCTTCAGTTCGTAGATCAGTTGCCTCTCCTTCATCAAGCAGGTTTAATCAAGATTAAGCAGCAGGTGTGGAAAAGGGGAAGGAGTTGTCAATGTTTTAGGTGGAAACCCTTCGTGAAGACTGTTCAGAGTTTGGAACTGGATCTTGCACTTCCAGTGGATTGAACAGGTCAGTGCAACTGTAGAGGCTGTGGGGAGCTCTGGCGGCCGAATCCACAGCCACTCAGTGACAGAAGGGACTCCTGCTTTTTGTTCCTTACTATAATGGGTGCTGGGCAGCACTAATTTTATATAATATTACATGTTGTGACAGAGTATATAGACATGTTTTTGGGAGATAAATTTGGAAAAGTTTGTTAGAGTAGGACACATGCAAACACTTTAAAACTTATCTATATACTTTAGATCTTATTTGAAATACTGAAGCTCTGCTAATGCTAGACATAGTGGCTTTCAGCTTTTGAAAGAGCTTTGAAGAGTGCTCAAGAGACTTAACTAATGGATTGTTGTTTACCAAAGGCAGGCTGGAGCCACTATTGTCAGAAGGAGAACTTGCTGTTGTAAGAGGGTCATGTGGTTTTGCAACCAGAGAGAGTCTAACAGGCTTTCTCTCAGAGAGAGACATGCACACACACACACACACACACACACACACACACACACACACACACACACACACACACACACACACACAGATCAGTTGTATAGTGCAACAGCCAGCAAGAGCAGCTGGAACTGGAACAAGACAAGCTGGCAAGAAGCCCCAGTTTGGAAGATGGCCTAGTCAAAGTCCTTGTGGTTCATGCAAGAGGAGGGAACTCGTCTTTACGGGGACTCGTCCGTTTAATTTGAAAATTCAAGTTTTTGTGATTTATTAGTTAATGTTTTTTTTTCCCAAGCTAATTTAAAGCTTGTGCGTGGAAAAACAACAGCAATGGATGTTGATAAATCTTTGTCACAACTATCACCTGCAGAGCAAGAGAAAAGAGGAACTGATGGTTATTACTAAGGCATTAAAACTGACTGAAGTTAAGCATTGGATGAGAAAAATAATAATACAGAGGATTATAGTTAAATATATAGGTGAAGGAAAATTTGTTGAGAAAGACTTAGATAATTTTCCAGAGGATAAATCTTTTGAAATACAATTAGAATTGGAGACATGGAGGGTGTTGGAGGCTGACCAACCTGAAAAACAAAGAAGAGGCTGCAAAACAGAGGATATATGAGGCAGAAGCTGAAAGATGGAGGAAATATTTGTTTGAGGGACTGAAAAACAGACGGAAGATGATGAAAGAAAGAAAATATGACTTGGAAAAGATTGAAAGGGACAGTCGGTTTCAATTGGAGAATTGAGATGGAGGAGATAAGAGAATTGAGGCTGTAACTCCTGGGGAGTGTTTTTTGGCTAGTAGAGAGGTAAATATAGTTCCTCCTTTTGATGAGGGGGATATAGATACAATTTTTGAAAAGGTTGCTGAGAGCTCAAGATGGCCAAAAGAAAAATGGTCTCTTATGCTCCAAAGTGTATTGAAGGGAAAAGCACAAATTGCATCCTCTAGCTTGACTACAGAGCGAGTGGCAAATAATGATACTGTTAAACAAGCAGTATTGAAAGCTTTTGAGTTGGTTCCAGAAGCATATAGTCAAAAATATAGGAGTTTGGTGAAAATATGGAATCAATCTTATATGGATTTTGCTCTGAAAAGATCTGTATGTTTTGGCCATTGGTGTGCCTCAAAAGGAATAAATAATGATTTTGAGAGAATTGATGTTAATTGAGGAAATTAAAAGGTGTGTTCCAAAAGTGATTAAATTATACCTGAATGAGAGAAATGTGGCGACAAACGGCGAGATTAGCAGATGAATTTGCCCTAATTCACAAAAATACATCTCAGAATAATAGGCATTTTCAGAAAGTTAATGTGGAACAGATTAATTAGCCTGTTCAGAAGGTTAGTGTGGAGCAGAGTAGTAAACCTGAAATCAAGTCTGGAGAGAATATTAAGAGAAAAGATGAAGGTAAGGTGGAAAAGGACAGAACTTATGGATTTGTGTGTCATTTTTTAAAGAAACTTGGTCATGTGATTGTGAATTGTCTAGTATTGAAAAAGAGATGAGAAAAGGAGGTTTTACCAGAAGCATGTATTCAAACAGTTGAATTTAAGGAGAGCAGATGTTCCAAACCTGATAAGGGTGTCATGGATGTTTTCAAACCTTTTCTGACAGAGGGCTTTGTTTGAGTAAAGGAGGGAGAATCATAGTTCCAGTTAAAATTCTTAGAGATACTGGGGCTGCTCAGTCATTGTTGTTGGAAAGTATTTTAACTCTGGATCAAAGGACTGGCACAGGGGAGACAACTTTGATTAAAGGTGTTGGAGTCGAGGTAGAATCAATATCTCTACACAATATTATGCTAAATTCAGAATTAGTTAAAGGACCTGTTGTAGTTGGAGTAATTACAAAGTTACCCATGCAGGGTCTCATTTTTATTATGGAATTATTTGGCAGAGGATAAAGTTGGGTCAGTTTTGAGATTAACAAATAGGCCTGGTAAGGATGAGGTTGAAGAGGATTGTGAGATATATCCTGCATGTGCTGTGACAAGGTCTGTAACTAAGAAAATGATGAGAGCTGAGGAAGGTTGAGTTGATATAGATGTGCCCAGTACTTCTGAAATAGTTTTGAAAGAACAGGGTCATTGTGAGAGTAAGGATTTCTCTTTGTCAAGGAAAGAGTTAATTCAACAACAGAAAGCAAATACAAATCTTGTTGTCTTAATGGACATAGTAGTAACTGAACAGGAGATTAAAGAAATGGCTTGTGGATATTACTTGAAGAGTGAATTGTTGATGAGAAAATGGAGACCTCTTGATCTTCCTGCTAATAAAAATTTGGGGGTGGGGTGGGCTGATTCTAGAATTTACCAGAATGAAATTTTAAATCTAGCCCGCAGTACTCCTTTGGGTGGTCATCTTGGTGTAAAGAAAACCATGAATAAGATTTTGAGACAATTTTTCTGGCCTGGTTTGAGGAAGGATGTTGTAAATTGGTGCCAGACATGTCACTTTTGTCAGATTATGGGGAAACCTAACCAGGGTCCTCCAGTGGTGGCTACATTGCAACCTCTTCCTGTTGTTGGGGAACCTTTCACTAGGGTTATTGTGGATTGTGTAAGTCTGGGAATCAGTACTTATTAACGTATGTACAGTGTCAGGATTTCCAGAGGCTAGACCATTAAGGAATATTAAAGCCAAAATGGTAAATGCTCTGGAAAGATTTTTCACAGTTTTTGGATTACTTAAAGAGATCCAGAGTGATCAACAATCTAACTTTATGTCTGGGTTTCAGCAGTTGACTTATGAGTTGGGAATAAAACAGACCACTTCATCTGCATACCATCCTGGAACTCGGGGACCTTTGTAAAGATTTCATTCTATTCTTAAAAATATGATGAGGATTTATTGTCTGGAGAATGGGAAAGATTGGGACGAAGGTATTCATTTATTGTTATTTGCAGCAAGGGAGCCTGTGCAGGAGTCATTAGGTTTCAGCCCTTTTGAAATTGTGTTTGGATATCAGGTTAGAGGACCTTTAATGTTGATAAAAGAAGAGTGGGTTAATGAGGATGTGTAGTTGGACTTGCTGGATTATGTTTCTAAATTTAAAGATAGGTTACAAAAAATGTGGACTTTGGCTCAAGTGAATTTAGAAATGGCTCAGCCTAAAATGAAGAGTTTATTTGACAGGAAAGTTCAAGTGAGGAATTTTAAGACAGGAAGTAAAGTTTTGATTTTGTTTCCAACCATGACAATCCTTTGAGAGCTAGATTTTCTGGACCGTACGTAGTTAAATCAAAACTGAATGATGTTAATTATGTTGTTAACACTCCAGATCGAAGGAATAAAATCAGGTTTGTCACATAAATATGTTGAAACCTTATTATGAGGATAAGGGTAGTGGAGAACAATCTGTATCTGAGGTGTTAGCTGTTGACAGGATTGAGGATGTTATGGATCATAAGATTATGGAAACAGAATCTTATGAGGGTAACCTTAAAGAAACCATGGTTCCTGTGTGCCTGTCTAACTCACCAATTTTGGAAAATTTGGAGGAAAAATTAGGCCATCTTAAGTCACAAGTTTAGATGCAGTTGAAAGAATTGATTTTGAAATATACAAATTTGTTCCCTGTTGTTCTAAAAAGGACATCAGTGATTTAGCATGATGTGGATGTAGGAGAAGCAAGTTCCATAAAGCAACACCCATATAGGATAAACATTCAGAAAAGTAAAATCATGGATCAGGAGGTGGAATATATGTTGAGAAATGATATTATTAGACCTCCAAACTCAGATGGAAGTTCTTGTATTCTGGTACTGAAACCAGATGGAACTGTTAGGTTCTGTACAGATTATAGGAAGGTTAATTCAGTAACTAAAACAGATGCTTATCCTATTCCAAGAATAGATAACTATTGATAAGATTGGAAAAGCTCTATTTCTTACTAAGTTGGATTTGTTGAAGGGTTACTGGTGTGTGCCTTTAACTGAAGAGGAAAGAATATTTCTGGTTTTGTAACTCCATCCGGTTTATATGAGTATAATGTGTTATCTTTTGGCACAAAAAATGCCCTTGCAACATTCCAAAGGATGATTAATTCGGTAATCAAAGGATTTACACATACAGATGCTTGTATTGATGACTTGGTCACAAAATGTGACACATGGGAAGAACATTAAGGGAATTGGACAAATTGTTTGCAAGATTATCCAAAGCAAAGTTAACTGTTAATTTAGCAAAACGTCAATTTGCAAAGGCCACTATAACATACTTGGGTCATGAAGTTGGTCATGGCAAAGTTGCACCTATTCAAGCTAAGGTGAATGCAATTTCTGAGTTTCCTATTCCAAATGGCAAGAAAGCAGCGAGAATGTTTTTAGGAATGACAGGATATTATAGGAAATGTTGCAAACATTTTGCTGAGGTTGCTCTTCCTTTAACCTACCTTTTAAAGAAAGGGGAGAAATTTGAGTTGATTAAAGTTTGTCAGACAGTTTTAGAAAATTTAAAGGAGATGCTGTGTGTTAAAATCTGATTTTGACAAACCATTTTCTTTAGCTGTGGATGCCACTGAGGGAGCACAGGTGCAGTTTCATTGCTAAAACATAATGAAATTGACCATCCATTTGCCTTCTTTTCAAAAAAATTCAATGTTCCATTGTTGGAAAAGCACTGTTGTCTATCATATTTGCTGTGCAGAATTCTGATGTATATCTTATTACCTCTCATGAACCAATTGTGATATTTACTGACCACAATCCTCTGGTGTTTTTGAATAAAAACAGAAGATTGTTAAACTGGAGTTTAATATTACAACAATATAATCTGCAAATTAATCATATTAGAGGTGCAAATAATGTGATAGCAGATTGTTTGTCAAGATGTTAAAATTGATCATGGATAAAAATACTGTCAACATTGTTATTTTATTATAACATGTTATATATTGTGCGCTATTATCTCTTTAGTGAATTTAAAGTCTGTTTAGCTATAACTGAATTTTAACTCGAGAGGGGAAGGTGTGACAGAATATATAGAGAATATAGATATGTATTTGGGAGATGAACTGGGAAATGGTTGTTAGAGTAGGTCACATGCAAACACTTTAAAACAGATCTTATTTGAAATACTGGAGCTCTGCTAATGCTAGACATAGTGGCTTCTTTCAGCTCTTGCAAGAGCTTTGAAGAGTGCTCAAGAGACTTAACTAATGGATTGTTGTTTACCAAAGGCAACAGATGAAAGAGCAGGCTGAAGCCGCTATTGTCAGAAGGAGAACTTGCTGTTGTAAGAGGGTCATGTGGTTTTGCAAGCAGAGAGAGTCTAACAGGCTTTCTCTCAGAGAGAGAGAGAGACACACACACACACACACACACACACACACACACACACACACACACACACACACACACACACACAGATCACTTGTATAGTGCTACAGCCAGCAAGAGCAGCTGGAACTGAAACAGGACAAGCTGGCAAGAAGCCCCAGTTTGGAAGATGGCCTAGTCAAAGTCTTTGTGGTTCATGCAAGAGGAGAGGACTGGCTGTCTAATGTTTCACTTGAAATAAGTGAAACAAAAATGAACTTTGTGGTGACCTGAAAGAAAGAGGTTATCATCTGGAGAACCCTGAAAGGACCAAGTTTCGTCAGCAAGACACTGAGGTGACTGATGGAAATACATCAGTTGTGGATGTCCTGAAACAATAAATCTCTCTCTGAAAACCGACAAAAATCTTGAGTGGTAACCATTTACCTTTCAAGCACCAAAGATTGGTGAACTTTATAAATGTTAAATTCTGTGCATAGTATAAGAATTGCCTGCAACCAGTGAAGTTAGAGGAATGAGAAGTGAGATTGAACTGTGAATCAAGGAACGTTTCTGAACTTACACACACATTACATACACGTGGGGTTAGAATTAGTAGGGGGTTAAGTAAGTTACTAATATGTTAAAGTTTGATTCTATTTTCATGTTTAAAGATAATTAAAAGCAACTTTTGTTTAAGCAACCATTTGTCTTGATGAATATCTATTGCTGCTGGGTTTTGGGGTCCTCTGAGCTCGTAACAATGTGGTGTACCTTTATATGACAAAGGGATCTTGAGAAGGGAGATAGCCATTTAAAGTTGGAAGGTGAGATAGGGGACAGTGGAGGTTGATGAACTAGGATGGGGTGAAGTATCAAAAAAAGTCTGGAGGAATTCAGCTGGTTGAGTAGCATCAGCGAGAGAAAAATAATGGCTGGAATCCTTTGTGAAATGAAGGATGGTAGACAGATGGAAGCATTTGTTGGGGAGAGGTGAGGAGTAAATTAGAATTGGGAGTCAGACAAGTACAGACAAAGGGGTGGAGCAGGGGCTGATTGGAGCAAGATGAGCCAGAGGAAGTTGAAGCTGATGAAGGATAATGTTGCAATAATGAACCTCCAGTTTGGAATGCTAGTTAAAGAAGATAGTATGGGAACCAGAAGTGTGGATGGGAATATGGCAATTGAAATGTTGGAATCAAAGTGAATGGAACCAGGAGGGGAATAAAAATGGATGTGGGTAAGAGGAAAAAAGATGGTAGGGTGAGATAATTGGAAGTGAATTGAAAAATGTAAGGGGAACATGGTCAAGGCTTACCTGAAATTGGAAAATTCAACTTCTCCCACCAGATCCCCTTTGCTTCCTCTGTCCTTCACTTCATCCCTTTGGTTCCCATTATCACAGTCCAGCACTGATTGCCATTTTTGTATCTCTCTTTTGTGATCTTTGGCTTTTTATGTTCTAGATATGTTCTTGATGTTACCTTGAGAGATAATAGTTATTCCAGTTTCTTTAAAACATTGTGTGGCTTTGATTCTGGTTCCTTTAGTTAGTATATTGCCCTTGAGATTCCATATAAATCATTCGCACATCTGCTATATTTAGGGGTCAGTACATTGACTTTATTTACTTCACGAGAATGTTGACAGGATTTCAGGGCCTGAGTTACAGGGAAAGGTTGTGCAGACTGGGGCTTTTTTCTCTGGAGCGTAGAAGATTGAGAGGGGACTTGATAGAGGTGTTTAAGATTTTAAAAGGGACAGACAGAGTAAATGTGGATAGGCTTTTTCAATTAAGAAAGGGGGAGATTCAAACTAGAGGACATGGTTTGATTGAAGGGGGAAAATTATAAGGGGAACATGAGGGGAAATTTCTTTACGCAGAGGGTGGTGGGGAAGTGGAATGAGCTTCCGGCAGATGTGGTTGAGGCGGGATCATTGGTTACATTTAAGGAAAGACTGGATCGTTACATGGATGGGAGGGGACTAGAGGGGTATGAACCGGGTGCTGGTCGGTGGGACTAGGAGGGTGGGGATATGCTACGGCATGGACAAGTAGGGCCGAACTGGCTTGTTCTGTGCTGTAAGTGGTTATATGGTTATATGATTTTGTTCTGGAGGGCATTTTGACTGTAATGTTACATTTGCTAAAGATTACTCTCTACTCAATAGACAATAGACAATATGAGCTGGAGTAGGCCCTTCGGCCCGTCGAGCCAGCACCGCCATTTTACAGATCATGGCTGATCACTACCATCAGTACCCCTTTCCAGCCTTATCCCCATAACCCTTAACTCTTTTGCCCACTAGAGTCTTATCTAACTCTCTTTTGAACATAATCAGCGAATCTGCCCCTACCACCCTCTGTGGCAGAGCATTCCACAGATTCACACTTCTCTGGGTAAAAAAGTGTTTTCTCATCTCCGTCCTAAAGGGCCTACCCTGTATTCTTAAACTATGCCCTCTAGTCCTCGTCTCCCCCATAATTGGGAACAAGTAATCCGACTTCACCCTGTCTATCCCCCTGATAATTTTGTATACCTCAATCATGTCCCCCCTCATCCTTCTAAACTCCATCGGATACAAGTCCAGTTTTTCTAGCCTTTCAGCATATGTCAACCCCGCCATCTCTGGAACTAACCTTGTAAATCTGCGCTGCACACCCTCTATAGCTTGTATGTCCTTCCTCAAAATTGGAGACCAGAACTGGACGCAATACTCCAGGTGGGGTCTCACTTTTGAGAGGATGCCTTCCTCTTTTCTCCCAGTTTTTCCAAGAGGCAATACATTCCATGATATCTGAAATGTCTTCCTTTTACAGAGGGCTTGTCTTCTCCTCCACTGTGGTTGATGGAGCCCTCTCCTGCATTTGCTCCATTTCTCAAAGTTCTACTCTCATCCCTTCCTCCATGCAGAACAGAGACAATATTCCCCTGGTCATCACTTTTAATCTCAATCATCTTCTTTAAACACATCTTCCCTCCATGTTTTAAATCTGCCTGCACTGCAAACTTATCCCTGAATAAACAACACAGCAGAGAACCACAGAATCAGTTTTAAAATGCAAACAGTTTTAATACTTCAATTGTAACACCGGTGGGAGAGAGGGGCCACTCTGAAATATCAGTGATATTCCTATACTGTTGATTCCCTTTCTCAAAATTCGTACAGAAATGGGTCAATTCATATAGTCAATTAGATCAATGCTTACGCAGGATTTCACATCATCTAACTAATTGGAAACAGCTTTCACATTTGTTCATGGACTGAGAATTTCTTAGTTCATTTAGTGATGGCTCTCAAAACCTTTATTTACTTCTTTGCTTCAATTACTCATTCAATACTGTCACAGCTAACGTCTCTTACAGAAGTAGAATTATTGCTCTTGACGAATGAAATATGTGACAGCCCTTCTGGGGAGATGTAAATTTAAAAAATTTTTTTAACAGAAACTGAACAAGAGAGTTCACTCTTAGTTAAAAAGTTTTTCTGTAGGTTCCAATCTTTAGCAATAAGAGTTGGCCACATACAATGTAAAAACTCCCAGAATTCTTTACAATGTCACAAGATAATGCTTAATTAACCACAAATCTTTTACACCAGCAGTAAAGAGATTCCACCCCTCTTCACTGTCCACAGGAATCAATATTTCAGGGACTCCTTTGTCCATTCATCCCTCCTTGTATTTGCATTTGTCATGTCTGACCTGCAATTGCAGGATTGGCAAAACCTGCTCTTCCAGCTCCTCCCTTACCTCCAGCTAGGGTCCTAAACAACCCTTGCCGGTGATGCTGATTTACATTCACTTCCACCAATAACACGTGCATTTGGTGTGCCTGATGTGACTGCCTCCACATCAGAAAGACAAAGGGCAGAATGGGTGACCAATCTGCAGAGCACATGCCATTTCACTTTCCCATTCTTGTCCTCCACTGTCAGGGTGAGGCCTTGTACAAACTTGAGGAACCACATCTCATATTCCACCTGTGAAATCTGTATCCCACTGGTATGAACATTGAATTTTCCAATGTAGGTAATGCATCCCCTTTATCTTCCCCACCTTTTCAAATTCACATTTGGTCTTTTCCATCCTCCCACCCCCATTCCATCCAACCACCTCTACCAATACATTTCACTTACTGAATCCCCAACCTGGTTGCCTTTCTCTTAATGGATCCCATTATTACCTCATCAGACACCCAATACATTCTTTTTTTCTGACTCTGTCTGTCTGTCTCATCCTTGATACCGAGGGAGCTCTTGCCCATGGCTAAACAAAGTGGATAATGGGCATTAGGATAGTACTGAGACTCTCAAGTTCCTTCAGTGGAGTACACCACCTATACTTCCCATCTGCCTGTCTCATCAGGCATCTTTTTCTCCACCTGTTGGCCTCATCAGTCTACTGTAGACTACAGGGATACACAAATCCCTTTGAATTTCAGCAACAATCAGTTTTAAAAAAAAAGTACCCTGCTGTTCTTCCTTTTAAATTGAGTAATTTCATACTTATTATTATTCTTTCTTTGGCTTGGCTTCGCGGACGAAGATTTATGGAGGGGGTAAAAAGTCCACGTCAGCTGCAGGCTCGTTTGTGGCTGACCAGTCCGATGCGGGACAGGCAGACACGATTGCAGCGGTTGCAAGGGAAAATTGGTTGGTTGGGGTTGGGTGTTGGGTTTTTCCTCCTTTGCCTTTTGTCAGTGAGGTGGGCTCCTTTAGAAATAATCATTACTATGTCAGTCTCCAGACACGTCTAGGGAATTAGCTGGATGAGCACAAAGGTTTCCTTTTAAATAAATTGCAAACCTCAAAATGTTCAAAAGTTTTTATTTTTTTCCACCACTTGATGGCACTATTTCTCCTCCTCCAAATATCTTGGTGCTCAATGCTATTAAAATATTTCTGTCTCTATTCTTATTATTTCTATTAATATTTAACAATGTAACAATTTATTTTTAAAAAATATTTCTATTGTTACATTGTCTCAGATCATCACAATTTAGTTTCTGAAATTCATAAGCACAAATCACAATTTTGCTTTAACAATCAAAATTAGAATAATAATCAATCAGAGACAATTTAACATAATATCAAATCAACATCACTCATCAACAAAAACGCATCCAATTGAATTATCCCAACAAGTTTGGGGGATGAGAGTTGATGAATTTTTTATGCTTGTTTATTATGACAGCAATTTTGAACATCCAATAATCCTGATATTTAGCAATCACCTGGAAATGTAATGTTTCCTCTATGTGTGTATGGATGAGAGGGAAGCAACTGAAGGAGAAACATTCAACATAGAAGCAATGCAGAAATTTACCATCAAAATACATGGAAACTGATCAACAGCAGGTGACTTGCAGTTAAATGTTAAATGCGTTGTCCTAACCCAAATGTGTTAATAAAATATGGACAATTGGAGATACTAAATTCCTGCCTACAGATAACAGTATTGGGGGAAGGGCCTCACATTTGATAAACAACACTTACTTTTGAAAACTTTTTGCAACTTAATACAAATAGACAGGACCAGTAAGAATAAAAGTGAAAGCTGCTGTGAAAAATAAAGATATTTTAATTCATTATCCTCTAAATGTGCACAGCTGAGAAGCGAGAGATTACTCATTTGTATTCATAAGACCAGGGGCAGCAAAAGGAAACATACCATTGTACAAAATCTTTCTTTGGCTCCTTTGGAATATTAAGTCTACTTCTTTTTCTATTTTGGTAGCTTTATAAAATTCAGAGGAGGTGTACAAGAAGGATTCACAGCTTCCATCCCCATTGTTATTCAAAAACGAAGGTTCTGTATAGCTAAGAGGGAAAGGGGAGGGAAATTTTGCAGAATTCCTTAAAATAATGAAGAGGCAAGATTAAATGCTCACTGATAAATTATTTTCATTGAATAGTTTGCCAAAGATCAGTGTTCATGTTCATAAAAGCAAGGAACAGTATAACAATTCATTGGCTGTTCTTCACCCTACAGCAGTAATCGCATGGAGCAGGCATCTAATTTAATGCTGATTCTTTGAGTTCCTCCAAAAGGTAAATGGACCTCTGCTTAGGGTGAAGGCCATATCATAAAATTAGATGGAACCAATGAATATAAATCAGATTTAATTTTCCAAACAACTAAAAACATTGGACATTTCACAGAATCAGAGAGGAATTCTTCATTTTCCCAAATGTCTTTTGTATTTTTTCTCTTTTCCAGAAGGCTATCTAACATGGGGTTGGGTTGCAGCTGCATGATGGGGAGAAAGTGGAGAGCCACTTTGAGGTCAATGCAGTGAGGATTTAGCTGCGTAATTTGTTTGTATGCTGGTTCCTCCTGTTTGGTGTTTCAGAATTCAGAACATGTCCCAGGAGAGCTCAAAGGCAGGGTCCCCCTGGAGATCCTGGTTTAAATTTTGCTGCAATGCCACATTCAAAAGAGTTCTACAGGGAATGACATAATCACATGCTGTCCCATTGTAGAAATTGCCGTAAGAGTCCCATGGTTGGCCTGACGGGTTAGAAATAGAATCAAAATCAATTTCCTCCAGGTTGTTGGGCTGAAAAAATGGATCAAATTTCAATTTCAAGTGCAATTTTCTAAATGTGATACATTGAGAATGTCGCATTTTTTTTTCAAATCACCTCCAATTACCTTAAGATTTTAGACAAAGCCTCTTTCCATAAAACAATGAGCACTCTCACCTCTGTTCACATGTTCGCTCTAAGTGTTATGTACTTACACTTTTGGTGTCAACATTAATTTAAATTACCCTCTTTTCCATGTTTTTGAATATTTAAAAAAATTTTCATAGACTCGTCAAACAAATAATAATCTTTTTTTAACATTCATGTAGCATGCAAAGTCCTTATTTACCCCCCCACCCTCAGAGAACTGAAACTACCATCAATTAAATTACCTCGATAGCAAAACAAAAAACAATCCATATATTCCCCACTCTTCTTTTCCCCTTCCCAATTTATCTCCCCCCACCCCACCCTCCGCCGGCACCAATAACCAAGCTATTGATCCCAATCCCCTCACTATTTTGAGATGTGCCTAATGCACCCATCTACTACTTGTATCTCCCTCCCTTTCGTTGAACTCCCAGTATTCATTCTTACTTCTAATATGCATTCATCTTTAAACATTAACATTATGGAAAAAAAAATCCCCCTCGTATTCCTCACAATTACAATATTTACTATCCATCTTTCCTCGTTTCCCTCTTTTCACCTTATTTACATTTACATTTAATCTTCAAGTGATGGCGGGGTTCTTACAAAGTCCATGGTCTTCCTTGGATCCTTAAACTTCCTAACCCCGCCCTTACTATCTTTAGAGTTGCCAGGTGAAGGAGGGTAAACATACCTTTTTGTTTTAGGCTCTTTTTAACCAGGTCAAATTCCTTCCTGCATTTCAATAATGTCGCGCTTGTGTCCGAGTAGAATAAAACCTTCTCCCTCATATTCCACTGGAACCCCCCACCCAGCCTTCGCACCCACTGCCACCATCCATAAAATCCTCTCTCTATCATGGTAGTGAAGGATCCTTACCAGGATAGAGTGGGGTCATTGGTTTGGCCCCAGGCGGGGCTCTTTTCCATGTTCATAGACTTTATTTACTTTGGTTCCACCTGGAATGATAGTGATCATGGTTGCAATGTAACTAGCAATGCCTTACTGTTTGATTAGACTTGGCTGCCAGCAGGGGGATGATGCACAGTATGCAGATCTGTAATGGGGACTGCAGCCTCACGGCCTGGCTCATGGTGCTGTTTACAACAACTTTAAAGTAAAGTACCTTTTCTTTCATCCATGTGTTGTCTTAAGAACTCCCACGTATAAAATTAAACATGGTGTCAGAAGTGAGATGAAGGAAATATTTTAAAAGGAAAAATCAAAAGTCAGCAACTGATCAGTGAAGAGAAGCTAACATTGAGAACAATGGAAAGATTACATCCACCAGCGAAACTTCAGTTGACAGGTAATGTTGCTGAAAATTGGAACAGATTTAAACAGCATTTTGGATAGTATTTAGTGGCAGTTGGAACTAATGAAAAAAGTAATAAAGTTAAAGCATCAGTTTTCTTACATGTCATGGGTCATGAAGCCCTGTATAATAACTTCACATTTGTTGCTGAAAGAGACAAAATGAAACTGGAAAAAGTAATGGAACAGTTTGAGGCATACTGCATACCTAAACATAATGTGACATTTGAGAGGCACAGATTTTTTACATTTCCAGAAAATGGAAGAAGGTATTCATAGAATGTGAATGAATTGAGAAACAGAAGTAAAATGCATGAATTTGGTGGACTGACTGATTCGCTGATAAAAGACAGACTTCTGTGTGGTATTCCAGATAATAGTCGAAGGGAAAGGTTGCTAACAGAGCAAAATCTAGACCTGGAAAAAGCCATAGCACTCTGTAGAGCTCCAGAAACTAAAATTGCAGGCAAAAGAGCTGGTCAGTGAAACGAGTTGCAATGTGGATGTAGTGAGCAAGAACAGACATAAACCCATTTAACAAAAAGGAAAGAGAGACGTAGCCAGCGAACAAAAATGAAAGGGACAATCGAAAGCCACGTCTTCAATGCGGTGCACAACACCTGCCAAAAAAGTGTCCAGCATATAATACAGCACATGCTGTATGTGCCACAAATGCAACCATTATATCCATTGTTGTAGGAACCAAGTGCAACAAAGCAAGGTACCTGCAATAGATGAAAGGGAGATAGAGGAATTCTATGTAGACATTGTGACTGAAAACAAGAAAGAAAACATTGGATGTTGAGATTAAAAGTGAATGACATATTCATTTCAGTAAAATTGGATACTGGAGCACAAATTAATGTAATATCAGAGACTGATTTTAGGAAGATTAGACCTAGACCAAAGATGAATAGAACAAAAGTGAAGGTGGCAGGATATTCAGGTGCCAATATACCAGTGCAAGAAGAATGCATGGTCAAAGTGAAACACAAGGACAAAGAGCACATGCTAGCATTCATCATGGTACCAAAGGATGTACAAGTCATACTAGGTTTATCAGCCTATGAGAAAATGAACATGGTAAAAAGCAAAGGAGAGGCAGTCGATGATGAACTCATGAAGGAATACAATGACCTATTTCAGGGTCTAGGCTGCCTTCCAGGAGATCAGAGCGGATAAACATGTGCCACCGATAATACATCCATGCAGAAAAGTTCCATTTGCACTTCAAAATCAACTAAAGGCAGAGTTGAACAGGATGGAAAGACTGAAGGGGATTCAAAAGATAGATGAGCCAATGGAGTGGGTGAGTTCACTCATTGTGGTCAAAAAGAATGGAAAGATTAGAATTTGCCTGGATCCAAGAGATCTAAACAGAGCAATAAAGAGAGAACACTTTAAGCTTCTGACGCATAAAGAAATCACGTCACAATTTGCAAATGTAATGTTTTTCAGCAAGTTAGATGCATCATCAGGATTTTGGCAGTTAAAATTGGACGAACCAAGTTCAAGACTGTGCATGTTCAATAGTCCATTTGACAGATACAGATTCCTAAGGTGACCATTTGGAATTCCCTCAGCTCCTGAAATGTATCACAAAACTATCCACATGGTCTATGAGCACGTGGACGGAGTTGATACCTCAATAGATGACATCATAGTATGGGGAACCATGAGAATGGAGCATGATGAGAGACTAAGGAAAGTGCTGGAAGCAACAAGGAAAGCAAACTTGAAGCTGAATAGAGAGAAATGCCAGCTCAGAGTGACAGAACTAACATTTGTAGGAGATATTATTGGCAGTGAGGGCATCAGACCAGATCCCAGAAAGGTGTCTGCCATTGGGAACATGCCAAGGCCACAATGCAAAATGAATGTACAGAGGTTTAATGGAATGGTCAACTATATGGGTAAATTCATATCCAACCTCTCAGAAAAGGCTGCTCCATTGAGAAGACGAACAGAAAAGAACATTGAATGGGAGTGGGATCATGACCACGAAAAGTCATGGAGGGAACTAAAGAAACTGTTCACAGAGGAACCAGTTCTGAGGTTTTATGACCCAGCGAGAATCAAGATATCGTCAGATGCATCACATAGTGGGCTCGGTGCAGTTCTTCTGCAAAAATATGATGACTGGCAACACATTTCATAAGCATCACGCTCAATGCCAGACACAGAGACATGATATGCTCAAATTGAAAAGGAGCTCTTGAGCATCACATACTCCTGTGAAAGATTTCATCAGTTTGTGTCAGGACAAGCAATCAGTGCAGAGACTGACCATAAGCCCTTGATTGCATTGTTCCAAAAGCCATTAAATGAATGTTCACTTAGAATTCAAAGAATGATGATTAGGCTGCAACGTTATACACTGAATATGGCATACACTCTGGGTAAGCTGATGGACACAGCGGACACATTGTCTAGAGCGGTTGACGCAAGAGACCCCGCAAACACCAAAATGGATGAACACATGAATGCCTTTATGGACATGATCACAAGTGCACTGCCCATATCAGATACAAAAATTGAGCTCATAAAGTCAGAGACAAACAAAGATGAAACACTGAGACAACTGAGAAAAAACATCTTGGATGGATGGCCCATCATGAAGAAGAACTGCTCACCTGACGTTTCAGAGTACTGGAACTGCAGGTCGGGACTGTCAGTGGTTTAAGACATCATCTACAAATGAAGCAAAATCCTTATCCCAAAGAGACTGAGAAAAGAGATGCTAAAAATGATCCATGAAGGACATCTCGGAATCAAAAAGTGTAAGAAAAGAGCACGAGATTTGATGTACTGGCCAAGAAACAACAATGATATAACAAATGAAATGTCAAACTGTACAATATGCTGGAAATATCAAGCAAGCAATCCTGCAGAACCACTAAAGCTACACCCAGCACCATACAGACTTTACCAGAAGGTAGGCACTGACCTATTTAAATGTTAAGGGAAAGACTATCTAGTAGTCACAGACTATTACTCCCTATATCCAGAGGTGTGTAGACTGAACATCACGACTGCAGACGTTGTAATAACAGGTATGAAAGCCATATTCTCCAGACATGGCGTGGCAAGCGAGATCTTCACAGACAATGGACCCCAGTTTTGCAATTTAAAGTTCCAACAGTTTGCCAAAGAGTAGGACTTTGTGCACACCACATTGAGTTCTCATTTTCCACAGTCCAATGATCTAAAGGAAAAATCAGTACAGACAATAAAAAGACTGATGAACAAAACAAAGACAGTGGAATGGACTTCTACCAGAGCATGTTAGTATACTGCACAATGCCGCTCGAGTGTGGTATGTCACTAACACAACTCCTTATGGGACATAGGCTAAGATCAAACCTACCCATTCAGGAGAACTTCCTAAAACAAGAAGAGGGAGAAAGTGAGGAAATTCAAAGAACAACAGAAAGAAAATCAAAAGTATTACTTTTGCAGAGGAACAAAAAACCTACTAGAACTAAAACAAACTTATGGACTTAGAAGGGAACTGTCCTTTGTGAAGTCCAGCCAAGATCATACACCATTCAGACAGATGAAGGTACTGTTCTGCGAAGAAATTGTCGGGACCTTCAAATGGGACCAGCCACAGTAGATGGAAAGACAGATACTGTTGAACAACCTGAATGCTCATCTGAGAAGACATCGTCTGAGGCAACAACTCAGATTCAAGGCCATGAATCAGGAAATCGTCAAGACATGTGAATCCTCCTAAGAGACTCACTGAGCAAATTTAAAGACTCCTGTTATAGAATGAAGTAGTGCCAACCAAGACATCATTCTATCCTAATCTCATTTCCCTGCTTTTGGCCTCTATACCTCAAAATCTTTCTTCTCCATTAAACTATTCAAATGTGTGTGTGTTTTTTTAAAATTTTGTAATTTTTCCTGTGTCAACCTACACCTCTGGCAACTTGCTCAATGTACCCACCACCGTCTGTGTGAAAAATTGCCTTTCGAATCCCCTTTCAATATTTTCCCTATCACTTTAAACCTTTATCCAGTTTTAGAATCCCTAACTTTAGAAAAAAGACTCTGTGGCTATCTACGCTACATTCCAGAAGAAACAGTTCTATTTTATCCACTCAAAACCTCCAGCCTTGTGAATCTTTTTTTTTAACCTTCTCGAGCTTAATCATGTTCTTACAATAGTATTGCAAACAGAACATTATCTCTGATTCTCTTTGTTTCTGAGGTCAAAGAATGGCTAGATGAATTTCACAACCATACCTCTGCTTCTGCCTGCTCCCAGGGCAGCACTCTGAAATCCTCATTTATCCAAAATTTTTAAATTTTCAGATAAATGAGGATATCTCAAACAAATCAGAAATCTTCATTATCCAATTTTTTTTTTGGAACTGAACTGACCTCACAGGTTGGAAAAAGCTTCACCTGATATGAAATTAGAATGATAATTATCCTCATTTCAGCTAACTTCCTCCCCTCTCTCTTTCTTCTTTACCTACCCAAATCTCCCTCTCAAACTGCGTGCCACTGTTTCCTTACTGCAAGCAGTTGGAAGAATCCCTTGTCCTGGCATCATCAAGGAGAGCAGCCTTCCAAGCAGAAGAGGGACCTAGGGCTCAGTAGCATTCCCTCCTATCCCCTTCCTTCCCTCCCTCCCTCCTTGACACGCCAGAGCTCTTGATGCCAAACTCTCCCCTCAGCCTACTATCGCACACACACATACACCAGACACCCTGGTGTGCGGTAGGTCTAGGGAAGAATTCAGAGTCGGGACTCAACTCAGGAGCTCCGGTGACCAGGCAGACCAGAGCCCGCTGACTCCCCAGGGATCAGTAGCAGCAGTCGGGAAATCTCAGTGATCGGCAGTGGGCGGTGGTGTTGTGGCCAGGATTTTTGTGATAAGAATTAAACAATATTTTAATGCTTTAAAAGCCTTCCTTTGTTATTTAATGTTATTTTAAAAACATTCATACAAGTGATTTGCTGTTGCTACTGGGCTGTTTTTAAAAAAATGATCAGTTCTCTGAAAAAAAATGTTTATCTGACATAGGCCCGGTCCCAACCATTTCAGATAAGAAAAATAGTGGATCTAATCTTATGAAGTGGTTGGCCATCGTTACCCAATGCCCAGCCGAATAAGTTAGAGATAACTTCCTGAGTGTGTATCAGGAGGAAGGTGTTACCCAATGTGGATGTATCTCTATAATTTGTACAACAGGAAAAAAAAAATCCAGAAAAAGTGGCCTGTGACACACTTGGCTGGAGATCAGAAAATGCAGACAGGGTGTGTCTCCTGAAAGACTGCATATAACTGTTATAGTGGAAGTTGTGGTCGAGACAGAAAGTCTAAATTACACAGTACCACAGTGGGAATATTCTCCCTTTGATGTTGAAAAATTGCAGAAAGTGCACCGAAGGGGTGACCACCCTCCAACCAAAGTTTGCAGCAGAGATGACTAAATCAGATGTTTCTACATCACAGCTCACTCCCTGCACCCATATAGAAAATGTGGCACTCTGTTGATGGCAGGGTAGAAGTGACTCTCCCCACTCCCCAAACACTATAGTGTACCCTCTGCTCAGCATGCCTCCAACTTAATTTTTCCACTTGACTCACTCATGGAGCCACAGTTTCATCCAACTGTCCCTTTTCCGTAGCCTCGCGCTGAGCTCTTTAAGTTGGAGGCATGCTGAGCAGAGGGTACACTATAGTGTTTGGGGAGTGGGGAGAGTCACTTCTACCCTGCCATCAACAGAGTGCCACATTTTCTATATGGGTGCAGGGAGTGTGCTGAGAAGGACCAAACATGAAGAGGTTTCCAATTGCAAATCATGCTTCTGGACAGGCAACTTGTCCTCTTGCTATTTTGGGTGCAACTTAAAACATAACACACAATTTGGCATGTTACTCATGCAACTTATGGTGGTGGATGTGGAATGTCACTTGAGTCTTTTAAATTCTTGGAAATTTCTCAATGAGCTATCTCTAGATTATTACCCAATGTCTTCTTCTTGGTTAGTAACCACTAATGTATTTAAGTACATTCTAATATTTTGGGGTTGACATTGATCTTGACAATGGCTTTAATATGAATACTTTTCTCATGCAGATCATATCTGTCTTGTTTTCTGATGATCATTGCTTTAAGTTAAAATCTTTCAGCCTTAAGATGGGACATAGAATTGCTAGGAAATGCTGGTGTACAGTGCAAAACAGCAAGAGACAATGATTACTTGAATTTTCAGAAAGGAGAGGCATTCGGCAGAAACCAATAAGGCTGTTAATGAGAGGAATAAGTAGATGAGGTTGGTTAGAATAAAGGAAAAGATGGACAATCCAATCTATACCTTGACCTCAACCAAATCAGGTAGCAAGCAAAGAAAAAAAACTGATATAAACAGGTGTAAAGAATATAAATAGCTTTCAATTGATGTGAAACCATAAAATCTTGTTGGTTGGTGCCTTTCAAATTGCGAGATTTTGAATCAATTTTCTGAAGAGATGCACTTTTACAGAAGAATCTCACACTTGGATTCATCACCTGCAAGCTACTCTGTGGAAAAATAGCAGAATCAGAATCAGGCTTATTGTCATGAACATGTGTCACAAAATTTGTGGTTTTGCGGTAGCAGCCTTGTGCCTTACAGGTGCAACATTGCTATAAATGACAATTCCTTAAATACAAGTTTTGGGAAAAAAAATTTTTTTTAATTATTTCAAAAAATTTAAACATACAGCCCAAGAGCTGGTGGGCCCAATTTACACCCAATTAACCTATACCCCATGGTAAGTTTCGAACAGTGGGAGGAAACTGGAGCCTCTGGGGAAAACCCACGCAGACACAGGGAGAATGTACAAACTCCTTACAGACAGCATGGGATTCGAACCCAAAATTCAACGAGTGCAAAAAAAAACAGAAAAAAATGAGGTAGTGTTCATTCAGAAATCTGATGGAGGAGGGGAAGAAGCTGTTTTTTGTAATGTTGAGTGTGTGTCTTTAGGCTCCTGCACCTACTTGCTGATGAGAGGTGCGAGAAGAGAGCCTGGCCTGGGTGGGGAGGGCGCTTGATGATAGAAGTTGCTTTCTTGAGACATCACCTCTTGTAGATGCCCATGATGGTACTGGCTGAATTTACAACCCTATGTAGCCTTTTCCTGTCTTGTGCATTGGCACCTCTATACCAGACAGTGATGCAGAGTCAGGATGGTATACCTGTAGAAATTTGTCAGAGTCTTTGGTCATATACCAAATCTCAAACTCCTCATGAGGTATAGCTGCTGGCAAGCCTTCTTCATAATTGCATCAATATGATGGGCCTAGTATAGGTCTTCAGAGAAGTTGACATCCAGGAATTTGAGGTTCCTTACTCTCTCCACTGCTGATCTATCGATGCGTATTGGCTTGTGTTCTGATTTCCCCTTCTTGAACACCACCATCAATTAACATTGACATTGAGTGGAGAGTTATTGTTGTGACACCACTCAACTAGCTGATCTATCTCCCTTCTGTACACTTGCTCATTTCCGTCTGTGATTCTGCCAACAACCGTGGTGTCATCAGCAAATTTATGGATGGCATTTGAACTAAGGCTAGTCACTTGGTCACAGGTGTAGAGAGAGTAGAGCAGTAGGTTAAGCAGGAATCCTTGAAATGTGCCTGTGTTATCAGTGAGGAGATGTTGTTACTGAACCAAAATGATCTCAAAATTAGCTCATTATCATTAGACTGCAGAAAATGGATATTTGGTGGTGCTTAACCTTTCAACAGTTAACATTTTGAAGATATATATTAGCCATCCTCTGCAAAGAGGAGAGCAGCACTGTCGCTTCATGCTTGCCCAGTCAAAAATTACTATAGATAATTGCCACTATAGATAAGCTGCTACTTATTTGTTAAAACTAGTGACCAATGCCTACCATTCCATCTTGCATCTGTATTTTGGAAATCAGACCACCAGTCAGTGCTTCTTCTACCTGCTTCAAGTGAAGCTGAGACATGAGGACTTGAGTGAGTAGACTGGCCCCTTTTCAAGCATTTCGCAACCAATCTTAATGAATACATCACCACCATCACTAATGTGTAGAACATGGAACAGAATTGCACAATATGGGCCCTTTGGACCACGATGTTGTGATGACCTTTATAAACCTAGTCCACATCAAATCTAATCCTTCCCTTCCTTACAGACCATAGGGTCATTTAAATGCCCTTATTGTATCAGCCTCTATCACCACCCCCGGCAATGCATGCCAGTCACCTACCTCTCTGTGTAAAAAAAACCTACATCTGACATCTCCCCTAAAGTTTCATCCACTAACTTTAAACAGATGTGTAGAAGATTGTGTGCCAAAGTGAGCAAATTGTGTGTTCCCCAACCAGAAACCAATGTTGATCAGTGAAGTCTGCTCACTACTGAAGATCAGGAATGAGACAGGCGATCCATCCCTTTACAAGAAATCCAGATAGAATTCAAGCAAGGTTATCAGAGATGCCGAGAGGCAGTACCACACCAGACTTGACTCCCAGATGAACCTCATGGACACTAGGCATCTGTGGCAGGGCATGCGTGCCATCGCGGGCTAGAAAGAAAAACTGGAAGAATAACAACCAGCAGTGTATCCATCCCAGATATTCTTCAAGCACGAGGTCAGCAAGCCAGTGGCACACACCTCATGCACATCTGCCCCCACAGTCACTGTCACAGATGTCAGATCTCAGTCTCCAGAGGGCGAGCTCGCGGAGAGTGAACAGTCCAGCCAGAGTCTGTGGATGTGTCCTCTAAGCCTGCACAGAGCAGCTAGGAGAGCAGTCACAGACATCTTCAACAGGCTGAAGTATCCATCAGCTTCATTATCCTCCTGGTGTTGAAGAAGAATGTAGTGACAGGCCTAAATAACTACCGGCCTGTGGCTCTGACGTCCACCAAGAGATTGGCTATGGCTCACATTTACCCAGTCTCCTGGGACACCTTGACTCATTTCAATTCAACTTCTGATTCAACAGATTCATGGTATATCCCTGGCCTTCCACTCAGCCCTGGAACATCTAGATAACAAGGATACAATGGACTATTATTTCATTGACTACAGTTCTACCTTCATAGCATAGTTAGTGTACAGTTAGTGCAATGCCTTCACAGTGCCAGTGAAATGGGTTCAAATCTGGCGCTGTCTGAATGGAGTTTATACGTTCTCCCCATGTCTGCGTGGGTTTTCCCCGGGGTCTGTGGAGGGGTAGTTCTTTGCTGTCATCAAATTGGACATAGAAGGCACTGAGTTCCTCTGGGAGAGGAGCTTTGCCATCTGATACTTGACTGGATTCGGTTTTGTAGCAGGTTATGGCATTTAAGCCATGCCACAGCTGTCTTGTGTCCCTTGTTGTTCCCATTCTCATCTGGAATCTCTACTTCTCTTGGCAGTTGGCTGTCTACAAGGCATAACTGTTCCTTTTGTATTGATCTGGATCTCCGGACCTAAATCCCTGTGATCTGGCTCTCAGCAGGTTCTGAATTTCATTGTTCATTCAGGACTTTTGATGGGACCACACTCATACACAGCTGTTTTGATAAAGTCTGTGACATCTCTGGTGTAATCATTTTGATACTCAGCTGAGTTCTTGAACACTGCCCAATCTGCTGACTTGAGGTAGTCCTGTAACTGTTCTTCAGACTCCTATGACCTCTTCCTATCTGTCCTGATCTCCGGAGCCTCTCTTTTTAGCCTCTGTATGAAATCCGAAGGAGCACAGCCAGGTGATCTGATTTGCACATTGTAGTCTCGGGAAAGAATGGTAGGCCTTCCTTATCTTGGTGTAGTGTGTATGGGACCTTTGGTACAGCAGGTTACATGCTGGTGGTAGTTGGGCAAGCTTTTCTTGACACAGTCCTGGTTAAAGTCATCAACTAAGATTTGTAGAGTGTCGGGCTGAGCCAGCCATCCAGTGAGAATCATTGATGAGAACTCTCCGAGCAGATCGAAGGGTCTGCATTTAATTGAAATTTGCTCCAAGGCAGTAGATCAGGAGGTTGAAATAATGCCATTGTCCATGCACCACCCGAGCACACACCACCCCCACTCCCTTTCCCATGATCTGTGTTCCGATCCAGTCTGTGAATGGTGAAACCCTCTGGTCAGATAGCAATGACCCAAAACCTTTCTTCCCTCCATCCACACCTGCTTATGCCTTGGTAAAGTGGACAATGTAACAAAGGAAAGAACCCATCCCATTTTCTTCTCTCTCCTGCTATCAGGAAGAAAATTAAGAGTGTGAAATCATGCACCAACCAATTCAAGGACAGTTTCTTTTCCACTACTATCAGAATACTGAATGAACCTCTGGTAAAATAATGTTGTCCCTACTTTTTTAAACTGATCTCTCATTGAAACCCAACTGTCTGCTGTGTGTTTTATTCTACTGTATGGATAAACTTGTGAGATAATATTTGAAACAAACCTTTTTGCTGCACTTTGTCACCTGTGACAATGTGAACTTGAATTTGATTCACAGCAAATAATGCATTATCTGTGCTGAGTCATATCATTTCATTTTACACAAGTTAATTATAACTGTATGCTTCTAATCACACCTTGGAAATTCTTTCAACAATTCTCTTGCATTTGCCTCACTGAAACTGGGTAAAGTGTAAGACTTCCACACAGTTGAAATCAACTGCAGTGTGAATGCTTTAACCAGCTAAGAACACATGATGGGCATGGGGAAGGACAGTAGTCACCAGTCCTCACCACTCAACCTATGCTGGAGTATGCATGCTCTCTCTGCGGGTTTTCCCTTGGTGCTTTTGTTTCCTACTACCTCATGAAAGTGTGCTGGTTGGTTGATTGGGCACTATAATTTACTTCTTATTGTAGGTATGTAGTGAAAGAATCAAAGGGGAGTTGATGGATACAAGAAAAATGATTGTAGGTTCAGCGGAAAATAAGGAGAGCATCAATGAGATTGATGATATTGCCCTGCTGTGGGCAGAATAGGATTCAATAATCTGAATGTCTTCCTGCTACAGTGTAGTAAGAGGCTATTGCTTAGGTAAGCAACATAACATTACTTTGTGCCTATTCGATAAATGTACAAGGAGACTGTCATATGGGCTTAGGCTACTCAGTAAGCGTCGGGTTGTACAAAAGCAGAAATTATAAAATAACTTTTTAATGAATATGGTTTCCAAACACCTAACCTTCACAACATTAACTCACCAAGCTGCTAATCAAGCCATTCTAAGATAATAAAGAAAATCCTGCAGAGTATTATTTAAAAGGTTAATTGACTCCATACAGATTAGTTGCTCTTGGCACTTTAAGCAGCTGATTAACTTAGGATGTTTCTTTTCGCAAACCCTAATGAATCCTGACTTCTGGGAACAGGTTTATTTTATTGTTATCTTGATTTTGTTGATTTTGGAAATCATTATGTCAGTCGTAGTGGTCCAATGCAGTTGCCTTTGTAAGTTGAGAGGGAGCAGTGAAGTAAATAGAACACCCAGCTAACTAAAGAGTGTAATGGCATTCACTTCTGGCTTCCCAGGGGTCAACGGTAGATTAAACATGGTCTTGTCTGTTCACTATCACTAGTCTTTATACCCCTCCTTGAATGTATAGCTTGTTTGAGATCATAAGTAGCACATCATTCAGGACTTTGGTTGCTTTCCTATGACAGCTGTGATTCATTGATCCTATGCTCCTTCATGCTTCTTATACACCAATCTATTATTGGTTGATGTTTGACAAGTATTATCCCCTCCAGCAGTGGCACATCTCCTATTGGGAGCTCAGGCACAGCCACACACCCAACTAGAAATAATATCAAGCATTAAATCGAGTGAAAAGAACATTTCTTTGCTGAGATGAAGGATCCTTGTGTTCATTCATGAATGAAGCCCATGGATGGCAGTAGTGTAACACTATTTTTGCTATGAAAGTATGTTATGAGCTAATTGAGGACGGTACAAACCCGGCATATTTTCTTAATCACTGTCTCATGTTGAACTTGGGAAAATGCATCCTCTCATTTTTATTGAATCCTCATCAGCAAGGTTTGAATACTCTTGTCATAATAGCTTTTCATGCAATGGACAGTTTCCTGAAAAGCTGAGCCATTTCGTTTCCTCAGAAAATCATCTTGGATGCAAAATGAAGGCTTCAATATTTGTCTGAATTTGAAAGCCTGCGCAAAAACAGGGATGGTTCCATTCATGGCCACAGGGCAGTGATTTTGTAGATGAAGTGAACATCTTGATTCCCAGATTTTCTGCAATTTCTGGTGCAGGATCTGAATTTTTGCTATATAAGAGTGTGAAAATACAATATTCCCAGCTTTGGAGCTCTTAAAGAGGCACGGAGACCATTGCTTATGGTAACCTGACTGATCTGGCACAGTTTTGGGTTTGAGTGGAAGTGGATGATTCGAGTGGAGACCATAACATGCTGATATTGATATGACCTATTTTGAAGGTGGGCACTGTGGTAATGAGGTCTGTGGTCCCTTTCCAATCCAAAGAAATGCAATTTTACACGCGAGGTGAAAGACATTTGAAGAAGCTTTGAGGGTTCTTGTGTGCTTCACTAATGTGTACTCTTCAATAAGGGGTTGGTAGGTCTGACCCTTCAACATACTCTGATTGACATCTGCTCTTGTATTCCAAGCTCTCTCTTTTGCTGAAATGCACATCTATGCCCCTTTATAATCTCAATTGTGCAACTGTGAATAAATAATTCAAGGACTGTGCATGATATAATATGCTTAGTTAAATGATGTGCTAACTGGGTGGCACGGTTGGTGTAGCACTTAGCACAATGCCTTTACAGAGCCAGCGATTGTGATCAGGATTTAAATCGAGCTGTGTCTGAAAGGAGTTTGTACGTTCTCCCCGTATCTGTGTAGGTTTTCTCCGGGGGTTCCGGTTTCGTCCCACGGTCCGAAACACACTGACGGTGTTGGTTAATTGGGTGTAAATTCAACAGCGCAGACTTGTGACCTGAAATGTCTACATTTAAATTTAAAAATTTAATTTAAATTTAAATTAAAATCTCATGTTAAATTTATGTGCTTCTGTCAATCACTTTAAAGTTCTAAAACTATTGTGTAATGCACAAAAGTCGTCACGTTGTACAATAAAATTTTCATCCAAAGTGCCTTATCTCTGGTCAGCCACGTAACGTCAATCACTACTTTGTAGTCCACAAAGAGCTTCAGTTCAGTTAAATTAGAAAGATCTTTGGCTGACTAAGAAATAGTTAAGTGATCCTTTGGTCAACCAATTAATGGTTACATTTATTCAGTAAATACTATTTTTGTATGTACTTTATGTCATCATTGTGTCAGGAGAGAAATGTTATAATTCATACAAAGTCTCAGTATGGCATGAGCCCAGTGTGGTCTATGTAATCTTACTGTGTAATATTGTCTTGAGTTTATACCAGAACTGTATACAATGAGTATTTAATTTCATCCCACATAGGTATATATCAATCTATTTCAAATAATTATTGCTTTATTAATTTTTTCCAGTGTCACAGATTTTACTCAAATTCAATTCCATCATATCTTTTGATTTTGTCACCAACAGACAAGTTTTATCTTCGCAAAAATCCGGACCCCGATCAACCTTCCCGAAGAACTGCAGGGAAGCAGTTTGGTTGAGCTAGTGGAGTTGTTCTAGTGAACCGGTGCGGACTCGAAAGGTCGACATGGCCTGTTTCTGCTCCGTAAATGGTTATATGGTTAATTGCAGTATGTAATGCTATATACAATGTCTCTCCTTTTAATTGAATTTATCTTATGTTAACATTCAGCTCCCATTTACTTTATTTCAGTTTCTTGTTAAACAATGTAATTTTCTTAAAATTAGTAGGAGCAAATTTTATTATTGGTACATTCCATATTTTCAGCAAATATTTTCTTTTGCAGATGAATACTATGCAATTCAAATTCCTACTGATTAGAAAACCATCTCGGTGAGGATTGATGAGGAAACTTGGCAGGACCAATGGAGGTAGTCTGTGTTGAAACTGAGGCTGATGTGGTTCGGGCCAATTTGGGATTGGGAAGTCAGTGGGCCGACAGAATAAAAGGGAAGATTGGAAACTATAAATGGCTGCTTTATCACTTCAGTCTCAATAGGCCGTAAAAATAAGATCCATCACTCAATCTAATTTTAGGCCAATACAATTAAAACATTAAAATTATAATAGCTGACAAGTGTAGTTCAGGAGTGGGGTAAATGATTTGGTAGAGTTATCAGACAAAGAGACATAGTGTGTCAAAATGTATAGTTTAAAGTGGGATATAAGCAACACACTATTTAATCAGAAGATGGTGGCTTTTGGTAAGCATGTTGTTGAGTTTAGTAGAAGATCTTTTCAAGGTTACATTGGACATGGATCCAGCAGAAAAAGAAACACATTATTGATACTAGTGCTCTTGTGATATGTTGGTGCCCAGCGGAACCTTTGAGGTTGGATTATTTTCTAGTTTATGTTGCTTTCCCAGCAATAATAAGCGAGAAGGTGGAGAAGGAGTTTCGACATGTGCTTTATTAATCCAGGACGTACAAAAGCTTGGATTAGTTTGACTGAACCATTTTACTATCATTTTAAATTTGGAAGGCCAATAAAATACTGTTATGACTAATATCCTGAATTGATAAATCACTGAATAAATTATGCTAAACTTCCATGATAATATTACATCTGATGCTATTTATTGCCATGTAATAAAATAGAAATGTAATATAATAGAAAATTGCTTTCAGTTTGCCATAGACGGACAAAGATTGGGCATTAGCAATGCTGAGCACCCCTTTGAATCAGAGAAAGAGAACCAAAAGAGAGACTCCTCAGAGACACTGAATGTCCGTGCATTTGCCTGCAATATTCTCACAGCCTCTGCAGCCGCACAAGACTCTAGTTCTGTTCAAACCATTGGCAACCCTATCCTAGAACCAAACCTCAACGATGATGAGGAAGGCTTCAGTGCCCAGAACCTTTTGGGAGCCCTTCTTGGACTCTAGCACCTTCTCGAATCCTGGTTCTAATACCTGGTTCCCATGAGCCAGTTTCCAGCAGCCTGCTGTCTGGTCTCAGTCATTTGACCCCAGGTCACCTGCAGGCCGCAGCCTGTGTGGGTTCCTTGGCTGCTTATCCCTTGGCGGATTTGCTGCCATGGTCACTCTCCTACAGGATCATCTCCCGTGCTTTTCCTCAACAGGAATGTTCTACCCATTACTCCTGCCTCATGCCAGTCCGCTGTGCCCCCAGCCTTGCAACTACTTGTGGCTGCTGCCAAACACAGGTGCTGTCATCTTGGGCCTGGACCACACAGTTGCAGGATTTAAAATAAAACCGATGGCTCCTTCAACAGGCTTTTTAAAGCTTCCAAAAGCGCCACCAATTTTTGAATATAAATGAACATGCAGTCACTACAACTATTTATCAGAATTAACGCCCAGGAGGCGTGTATTTGTAGAAACCTGCACTAACTCCCAATATCCAACTTGAGCTGGTGGATTGCTGGAGACTGCTGTCAGGAGACCCATGCTGGGCTGTGGACTACTAGAAACTGGCTGGAGGGGCACAAGGTATTGGAAACAGGATGCAAAAGATGTGCCCAGGGCGCTGAAGGGTTCCTGACTGTGTTGGAGGTTCCGATCTGGAGCATGGGTTGCCAATGGTTTGGACTGGACTCTGCATGGCAGCGGAGGCGCTGGGGGCGAATCTACGGAGACTTGCTGACTCTGGGGGACTCTCGTTTGCTTCTCTCTCGCAGACTATAAGTCTGACTGTAAGACTGTAAGAGACACTTTGGCAATTCCTGCCAGTGGTGAATCTATCTGCCTTGCAGCAGGAATAAAGAAAGTTAATGTAATATGATACTGTTTTATTACTATGATAATAAATTGAATCTTGCTATCTTCTCAATTGCTGAGAACCCAACATAACCTAATAAAAAAAGTCCTGTCTCATGACCCCAGTTAAATGCCTACTCTCTGCCACACTGTTACAATTGATGATGTATGAAATACACACTTAACTTCTCTTTCTATGGAAATTGCATTTATAAACTGAGTTTGACTACAGCAGTTTTCTGACATTCTTCATGACACAATCAGAGACAGCTGCTGTACTTTTGAGGTGTTTGAGAAGATTTGGTACAATATCAAAGACTCTTGAAAACCTCTATAGGTGTACTGTGGAGAGAATTCTGGCTAGTTGCATCACTGTCTGCTATGGAGGCGCCAATTCTCAGGGCAAGAAAAATTCTCCAGAGGGTTGTTAATTCAGCCTGCGGCAACACGGCAGCAGACTTCACTCCATCAAGGACATCTACAAGAGGTCGTGTCTTAAGAAAGCAGCCTCTATCCATAAAGGTACCCAATACCCAGACTATGCTCTTTTCACTCTGCTACCATTAGGAAAAACATGCAGGAGACTAAAGACGAGTACTCAATGGCACAAGGACAGCTTCTTCCCCGCTGCCATCAGATTTCTGAATGATCAATGAACCAAAGACACTGCCTCACTTTGACTTTTCATGCACTATTTTTATTTATTGTTGTAACGTAGTTGATATGAATGTTTTCACACTGACGCTGCTGTAAAACAATGAATTTCACAGCTGGTTCACGATAATAAATTCTGATTCTGAAAACAATGCCTTGGGCAGCAATGGAACTGAAAGTTGTCTTAAACTTCCAACCTTCAAGATGTCTTGGTGCTGGATCTGCTTTCACAGTTTTGAGATTTTCTACATTTCAATACCATGTTCTACACCATGACCTGTTGCAAATAAAGAAAGACAAAATATAGAATGCATGGAATACCCTTTAATTTGTCAAGCAGATTAGTGGTTGTGGCAGGACTGCTTCATCCGTTATGGCTCCAAATCTTCACCCTGTAATCTTTATATTGGTCTCCTGTTTGAAGTTGTCAGATTGAAAATTTTCTTCATGCCAATTCATTTTCTTTCATTTGAGTAGTCCATCCAAGCAGACCATATAATCTATCCTCTTTATTAGTAATGCCCAAGTGAAATGAATGAATTTTCTATTGAGATCAAAATTGGGGATGATCTTGGAGACATTCAGCAGGTCAGAGAAAGAAAAAGTTGTCCTTCAGGATTGTTTATCAGGTTCGGAAAATGTTTGAGTTTCAAAAAAAATAGATCATAGATCAGTGGTTCTCAACCTTTTTCTTTCCACTCACATGCCACTTTAAGTATTCCCTATGCCATAGGTGCTGTGTGATTAATAAGGGATTGCTTAACGTGGTATGTGGGTGGAAATAAAAAGTTTGAAAACCACTGTTTTAATCATACCTAATTGACTCATTATGTGCATGGTTTCATAACTCCTAAGGAAATGGGCCAATGACCATTTTTCTTTAGCAAAATATTTCAGTAACAATTGGATCTAGAGCAGTGATTCTCAACCTTCCCTTCCCACTCACATCCAACCTTAAGCAATCCCTTTCCTAATCACAGAGCACTTATATGTATAGGGATTACTTCAAGTGGGATGTGAGTGGAAAGAAAATGGTTGAGGAAAAATTTGAATTTTTGTGTTTGATTATCACTATTAGCCTTAATAATCTTGTGCAAAGGTTGAATTGGCTTCAATTGCATCATACACCATGCCATTTACAAAATATTCATGTGCATAATGGTACCTTGCTAGGAAATGTAAACTAAAGTGAGAGGAACACTCATGTATATAAGTAAAAATATTACTTATATAACAATTAAAATATTTTGATCTAGCAACATATCAGGTTTTGAACTTTCAGGCTCAATATTAAATTTATTTACTTGGCTTAATATTCCCTGCTGCTCTTACTGAATAATACATCTGTATTCATCCAGAAAATGCAAAATCCACACCTATTTGATTCAGTCAAACAAGGGTGCCTCCTTTGCAGGATTGTAACATTGTCCCAGATTGTCTGGAACCTTCAATATGTCAATAAATAAATATGGCATCAAACAAATAAACCATTCTGTTTTGGATGTTACTAACACATGAGTGAAGACACTGGGCCTTTTGTGCTCCTCGGGAAATGGCTGTTCTCTAATTAAAGAATATATTCTCTTGTTCTGGAATGTTCACTGGATGTATGATTTTATTCTATTGCTCTACGATCAATATTTTAAACACCTTAACTTCAAACTTCAAAAAGAATACAGCTACATTTATGCAACTTGTCTTTATAATGTAATCCCTTCAGGACTCAGATGCTAGAAAAACTGTGCTATACATCCTCCAAGATGAATGCACCTTTCACAAGAAGCTGCACACTTAAGTAAATGCAATAATCCATACATTGTCCAGGCAGTGCCTGACCAAGTAAACATGTTTGTCATGCACCACTTCCTTACTTTAGCAATGATCAGGGTAGATTTTATTGGGAGGGCTGAGTTTGATATTCAAAAGAATTTGAAGCTGGAAATCCTAAAAGACCTTTATAACTGATGGCAGTGGTGTCCCCCATAATCAGAACACCATTCTCCAATAATGGTAAACATATTGTTGCATTTTCTACCGATGAAAAGAAGTCATGTGATCAATGAAGCTCTCTATCAGGTTTGCATGCTGGCGAGGGTGCTAGCCACTAAATACAGATGTGTATTGAGGAGCTGAGAGGAAGGGCACTCAGTACTTTTCCACAATAAAAGGAAGAGGCGTAATGGCAGCATTTTTACAGAGCCAGCGATCAGGACCAGGGCTTGTGTCCTGTAAGGAGGGCTGTCTGTAAAGAGTTTGTACATTCTCCCCGTGTCTGCATGGGATTCCCCCCGGGAATCTGATTTCCTCCCACTGTTTGAAACGTACCAGTGGGTGTAGGTTAATTGGGGGTAAATTGGGTAGCACAAAATTGTGACCAAAGTGGCTTGTTACCATGCTGTAGGTCTAAATTTAAACATTTAAGATATACACTCAAACAAATCTGGAAGCACACAGTCTGCTTGCCACTCAACAAAGGCCTATTATAGAACAGGGGAGTTAGGGAAAGAAAAAAAACATCTTAGACAAAGGATTGTTAGCCAGTTTTTGAGTTTTTTTCATTATCATATTTAATAAAACAACTACTTTATCGATTGCAGAATTGTAGTGTTTTCATACTGTAACTTCAGTGCTCTGCAAGTAAGTTCCACTTTCACTAACACCAAAGGGCAAATCCAGACATCAGAACCATCTTGCATGAAAAGAGAAGCAATTCAAGACACCACTTGGAAGTCAATTCAACCAAGTGTTAATCTTGACTTAAAGAATGATCAGTTGTACCCGTGAGTACTTTATAAACACATTCTAAAAGAATTTTGGAGCCAAATTTTCCAATGTTTGCTCCTGGCAAATAACCATTGTAAATACAGAGAATATGGGGAGAGCAGTAATGGTGGATCAACATTCCTTTACATTTACCTAACACTTCTAGGGATTCTACTCATGGGAAGATCAAGATTACACCTTGAATGAGATCAGGTCTTGAGAAGGCATGGAAATTCTGAACCCTCATAGGCCAGTTCCTGTGTTTATGGCTTAAAGGCATTCATGAATGCAGCATCTATTATTCATTTGAATATAAGGAATCTGGTGGTAAGAAGAAAATGATCACTACCATGAATAAATTGCTTTCAGATCTGGAGATCTGACTGCTATTCTCCAAAACCTTCAAGGTGGCCAGACCCAAGTTGTAATACTATTCAGTTTCCTTGTGTTTTGGTTTGTAAATGAAAATTGCACCCAAGCCATGTTCTGTGTCCAGTTGCAGTGTAATTTGTACAGATCCACTACTTTGCAGACAGCAGACCCTCAGTAGCAGTGAGTCAGAGGAAATGGGATTCTGCCTTTCAACAATTTACAAACATCTATCTAGATGAGAGTTGCATGTTTTAGGCTGAAGCTGCATCCTTTTCCTTTATAGAAAGACTATTTTTATTAAATGGAAACATTTTGCTGCAAAATCAATATTTTATTTTCATATTTCATAGAGATACAGCACAGTAACTAGCCCCTCTAGCCCTTGAGCCTGTGCTTTCTAATTGTACCCTTATGTCCAATTAACTAGAACATTACAGCTCGGTTCAGGCCCTTCAGCCCACAATGTGGTGCTGACCTATGTAAATGTACTCCACACTTTAATATTTCCTCATTTCACACCCACAACCCTCCATTTTCCTTACATCCATGTGCATGTCCCTAATATGCCAGCCTCCACCTCTACACCCAATAATACATTCCAGGACTTACCCCTCTCTGTAAAAAAAAGGCTTACATCTCCCCTGTCCTTTCCTTCACTCACCTTAAATAGATGTCCTCTGGTACTTGTTAATGTTCCCTCCAGAAAAAAGGTGCCTGTTAACCTTGTACGTCTCTGGTTCAAAGGAACAACTGGAGTAACCAAAGGAAGCCCACCTGGTCACAGGGAAAAATTACAAACTCCTTACAGAGATCGCCAGTTTTAAACCTGGGTTTCAAGCACTGTGTGATACAGTACCGTGTTATCTTCTTAATAAACTGAAATTAATCATTCTGTGAGGATGTTGATCCAAACTCCAAAAAAACAATCTGCTTAAATGTATTAAATTAAAAAGTGCATGTTTTATGTCACACAGAATATGTAACTGTGGTCAGTTAGCAGGTATTGTCAAATCCACTGTGAGTCTTCCACCGTCCTCGAAGAGATGCATGTCTACTCTTAACACTTGAGTATATGCTACACTGCCATGATAAAATGTAGGAAAAAATAGGCCATTCATCCCATCGAGTTTGCTCTCTCTTCGAATCATGGCTGATATATTTTTCCTCTCAACCCCATTCTCCTGGCTTCTCGCCAGAACATTTGACACCCTTACTTCTTTTCTTCTTTGGCTTGGCTTCGCGGACGAAGATTTACGGAGGGGGTAAATGTCCACGTCAGCTGCAGGCTCGTTTGTGGCTGACAAGTCTGATGCGGGACAGGCAGACACGGTTGCAGCGGTTGCAGGTGGAAAATTGGTGGGTTGGGGTTGGGTGTTGGGTTTTTCCTCCTTTGCCTTTTGTCAGTGAGGTGGGCTCTGCAGTCTTCTTCAAAGGAGGTTGCTGCCCGCCGAACTGTGAGGCGCCAAGATGCACGGTTTGAGGCGATATCAGCCCACTGGCGGTGGTCAATGTGGCAGGCACCAAGAGACACCCTTACTAATCAAGAATCTATTAACCACTGCTTTAAATATACCTGGCTCTGCAACCACCGACTGCTTTTTGATCGGTAATGTATGATTTTGATCATTGGGGTCAGTTTGCAAGAAATACTGACAAAATGGTTGATATTGATATGGTTCAATACATGACAATATTTATTTGGTTATAATGTGGAATAGAGTAGCATAATGTATCAGCCAATTTCACTTATGATCTTTATCACATTCTCAGGTGTTTCCTCATTTTTGTACATGCATGCAGACTGTCACAGGATAAGCATTTGTTTTTTTTGAACTAAATCCACAGCAAGTCTTTGAAAGGAGATATCAAGAACTCTATCAGAGGAGTTGGATCAGCACTCTCTCACAAAATGAAACCTGTTAAAAATGAGCATTAACTTTAATGCCATTACTTTCCATTTTTGCCTCTTCATTTAATTCCTTGGAGTAGCTTTTTTTCTAAAAAGGTGGTAGCATTCACTAATGCTCCTATTAGTTTGTTACCTCATCATACATTAGAGATTCAAATGTTGTGGAGGAAATATTCGGCAAGTCAAGCAGCATCTATGAACATTTTCTTGCACAAGAAAATGCTGCCTGACCTGTTTTTAGTTTGGATATTCAGCATCTGCAGTGTGTTGTTTTTGGTCTAGCAGAGAAAGGTTGACTTGTATTTCAGAAATGACAGCCAATTAGCAGACTATGTTAATTCTCAGTCTTAATATAAAGCAGAATACTAGAAATCTGACACAAGACCAATAAACGCTGGGAATATTCAGCAGGTCAGGCGAGCATCTGTGGCAGAATTGAAAAGATGATGTTTCAGTTTGGTCTGCTGACTTCTTATGCAGGGGTCATATCTGATAATGGCTTCTCCCTTTTTATCCTGTGGCGCATTTCATACTTTTCCCAAGCTTGGATTTGCCCAAAGATGATATCAAAACCTTTAAAATACTTGGAATTTTCCTAAAAAAAAAACTATATTACCTTTCCTGTGGCATTGATAAGCCGTTCCCTGATTCTTTTTTATCAGTTAATTAGTGGATCGCACTGCAGTTCTGTGCTTTGCTGATGTTAACTCATTGAGTCCTGAGAGACAATTTCACTTTTCATAATCAGCACAGATGAACTGATGTTTAAAAATGTGCTAAATTATTTTCAGAAGAGGGTTTTGGTTTTGAACACTAACGGCAATTCTGAAGGAAAGAGGAATGAAGAGAAATCTAAATAGTTTCATACTTGATTCCAGCACATTACAAAGTGCCCCTGGTTCAAGGCCTCGCTGGCCTGTGTTAAACTTGGCTTATACCCGATAAATGTAAGAGCCAGTAGCAATCAAAGAATTCAGTACATACTGCCGTGGGAGTGTTGACAGAATAAATTTTCTGCACAGCAAGGCAAGATTGTTAAGCTGTGAGAACCAGAAAGCTCAATATCATAAGATAGAAAGGAGCAAATGTCATTCACTTCTTCTGACTTGTTTTTTACAAATCATTGCTGAGGAGCTTCTCAGAAAATATTTAAAATCCAGAGAGGCAATCTCACCTCTTGTCCAGCTGAGAGAAAGCATTCAAATTAGTTGCATACTTCCCTGGAGTTTTTCGGTTTTGATTTCCATCTGTTTATTTTATTCATTTGCACGTAACAGGCTTCAGTGTCAAGGCAACAATGATTCTCATCCTTAATCGACCTTAAGAATTAAAGTGCCTGTGAGTTATCTTCTTGACTCCCTGAAATCCAGCTCCAGCCACAGTGGCTTTGCATCGAGGGTTCCTGGTTTTTAACCCGATAATGACAAAAGATGCCACTGCCTCCAATTGCTTTCAGCGGTATTGCAGCGGAATTTGAAAAATTGGCTCATCCAGAAGCAAAGTCAGAATGCTCAAAAATACCCTTTAATCAGCACAGCCCTCACATTCCAGTAAAACCTTTCAAAAATTGATCTTTTGTAATGTTATTTGGGTTTTAGGATTAGAAGCAAAATGGAACATGAATCGAGCAAAGTTTGATAATTATTTTTCGAGCAATGGGAGTCAGTGAGTCAATGTGAGATTTCATCCGCACACGCTCAGCCATTCCTTTACAGTCCGGATTGGAGAAGCCACTGAACTTAAATGAACTAAACTAGACAAACCAACCATAACACAAACCTGTGACTAAACATTATTTATTACAAACCAAACATCATTATTCGTAAACAAGGAAAAAGAGGGGAGGGAGGGGTGGGCATGTTGACTCACCAACTCCCATTGTTCGAATAATAATCATCAAACTTCGCACAGGTAAGTGCTCATTTAACTCTTCATTATTCTTCGCAATGCAAGTTGATTTGCCAACGTGAGAGTTTGTAGCTCAGTGGCTTATCCCCTTCAGCTGGTCCGACAGTTCAATGGGTCCCCCTTCTGCAGCCTTATGTAGGATGGAAACCGTGAAACTCAGCCCCTCTGAATTTAAAGGTTTGTTGTAGAACCTGTAAAAAGTTCTCTCATTGCTCCATCCCGCCTGGTGAAGAATATCCCAAATAGGGACCTCGGCCATATTGGCTGCTGAGGTTGTTACTGCTCTAGTTGAATGGGACCCAAACTGAGAAATATTCACTTCATTCACTCTCATGACCTCCCGCAGCCATCTGGCCAACGTCTGGGTGGTAGCCCGGTGATGCAGTTTTTTTTATAACATATAAAGAGATATTTCTCATTTAGTCTAATATGTTTTGTATATACAATATATCTTTTTAAACAATCCAACACATAATTATTCATCTTCTCCATATGCATACAATGAAAATTCTGTCCCAATTCTCCCTTGCCTTGTTTCAAAGTGTCTGTAACTTGAATGCTTGCTCAGTCCTCCTCCCAACGGATATAGTCCATATGAATGCAAGACAAAGTTTGTACCCTCTGGGCTGATGTCAAGGCCACTAGCATTATCGGCTTATGGGAAAGGCTACGTAAATCCAAACTGAAAGTTAGTGACAATAGCCTGAAAAAGTCCAAAATGATCTTGATGTCCCAAATACCCTTATATCGGGGTACCGGAGTACACAAGTGGAACACTCCTTTCATACATCTTTTGATCAGGGGGTGGTTCATCATCTCATGCTCAGAGACCTGAAGTGTTAAGAAAACAGCCAGTGCACTCTTTGGTGTATTCACCGCGCTATAGCTGGCCCCCTGCACATAGAACATATTGGTTAGAAAAATCAAACGCCTCCAATAGAGGCTGACTTCTTTCAGTCCGATTTGTGCACAGTACTTTTTCCATTTCCCCACATAGGAAGCATACTCTTTTTGTGTAGATTTTCACCAAGATGCCTGCAGGATGTCCAGAGTTATAGGCTGCAGAGCGTTTATGTTGGTCCTCGCTCTCGGAACCTGCAACCTAACAGACTTAAGTGCTGCAATGGATGAGATACCTTTGACAACAGTTGGATTAGCAGACTTCTACTTTTTGTGAATACCAACGAACTCCCCACCATAAGCCTAAGGAGTACAGGGAACCAACATTGGGAAGGCCAATTTGGCACTACCAGCTATCCCATGGCACCGTCTTCCTGTATCTTATTCAGGTACTTCACCACTAAGGCAAACGGGGGAATGCATAAAAGTTATATTTTGACCAGACTAGGGTAAAGGTGTCAATGTGCTTGCTTGGGGATCCAGCAGGCAGAACACGAACCTCGGAATCTGAGCATTAAACCTGCATGCAAACAAATCTATCTCCGGCATGCCAAAGCTGTCTGGTAGTAGTTTAAAATATTTCTTGCCCAGAGTCCACTCAGTGCTATCATTGAATTTTCTGGACATCAGGTCCGCCTGTGTGTTTATCCGACCTGGCAGGCAGGTGGCAGTAACCCAAATGTTTCTTTGAATGCACCAGGGCCAAGTCTCAATGGCTAACTTGTTACAGGAAGGAGATTTGAGACCTCCCATTTTATTGAGGTAGGCCCTGCTGAAGTGTTATCCAACCTTAGCAGTACATGAATGTCAGCTTTCCTCACACAGAAGGACTTCAGGGCTAAAAAAAAGCCAGCGTTTCCAAATAATTGATGTCTGATTTTGAGGCTTCCCTGAGGTCTCTGTCCATCCATCTGCCTCCAGCAGAGACCTTTAGATTCGTGGCTCCCCAGCCTTCATCACTAGCATCTGATCTGATCTCCAGGTCCACCTTTCTGAACTTGATCCTTGTGTAAGTCAACGAGATATAGTCGATCCACCATACCAGGTTGGATCTGGTCCCATTGTTAGTCTCATGGGCCTGTCAAAATGTCCACTAGCTGCCTTAAGAGCTGATATTTTGTCCCTTTCCAGGAACCTATAATTTAGCGGACCATATTGTACTGCCGGGAAAATCGCCGCCAGTTTCCAAATTAACCTGCCCACCTTTCTTGTGGAGGGACAAGACTCTGTCATGAACCATCTTCAGGCTGTCCTAATCTCTGCCACTTTATCCCCTGGCAGGGTAACTTTCATGTCTTCTGCATTACTAATGAAGCTGAGGAATTTTAACCTCTTAGTAGGCACCAGCACTGATTTCTCGGGATATATATGAAACCCCACATGGCTTAATATTCTCGACAAAGCTGCTACTACCCTTTTTGTTTCCTCAAACGATCTGCCTATGATAAGGTTATTGTCTAGGTAACTATTACCATGTGCCCCTCTTTCCTGAGCCTTGCAAACACTGGCTTCAGTAATTTGGTAAATGCCCTGGGCACTGAGCTCAGCCTATTTGGCAAAACCTTTCACTGCCATAGCTCTCCCTTGCAGTTAAATTTCAAGAATTTCCTGAACTGTGGGCAGATTGTAACTGAATAGTATGCATCTTGCAAATCTGTTGAGGCCATGTAATAGCCCTTGCATAACATTGGCATTACAGAATATATGTTATCCCCTTTAAAATGCCTATGCAAGACATATTCGTTAAGATCTGATAGATCCAGTATCACTTTAGTTCCGTCACTTCCTTTGGGTCACGTGAAGATGTTTGATACAGACTCATGTTTTTAATGGCTACAATGTTCAATAATGTTTTTCTTTTTTAACGCCATGATCTCAGTATGTACAACCACCATCAGTTGCGGTCTGCATATATATGTATATAGACCTTTCCTCCTTATCAGACGGGGTTTTCTGTGGATCATATTTGATTTTATACCCCTTCACTCTCTGCCAAATAGAAGTATCATTGGTAATATTACACCATCTATCATAGAATAGCTTTAATCGACTGCAAACCGTTAAAGGCTTGTAATTATCGGTGCACTCAACTGTAATTGCGTAGCATTCACTTCCTCGACCCGCCTAGTCTGCGGGCTGGTGCATTCTGGGCCCACCTCCGCGAAGTACTTTGAGTGGGAAAATCCTGCTGCTGCTGTCTTCATGGAGGGCGTTGCCCTAAAAACAGACCTGCTGGCTGTTGCTGCTTGGAGCAGGAAACTGCCTCGGATAACCCACAAATTCTCCTGCATACCTGCGATAGGGGTAGAACAATACAGGTTCTCTTGCCTGTGCTCTCGGCCCTCTGACCATGTAGCCGCTGCCTTCTGCTGCTCATTCAAATCTTTCACATGTTTGCTGAGATCGTCACCAAATAAAAATTTTGTTACAGGGTTAGACAGTCTGCACAAATCTTAGGTCAGGCCTAATCTGAGATACAGATATCTCATACAGCTCACCTCATGCAGCAGCATAATGGTATCACTGCTTGCTTTTTGAAACCCTGACTCCCATGAAGCCAGGTCGCTGCAGCCAGACTTGGACCCCCATCTTCAGCGAAGATGTCGCCTGATCCCACACCCAGCGTAGATAGATTGGCATTGCTGCTATCGTTTTCAGACCCCAACTTAAACCAAGCTAGGTTTAACGAAGGTAGGCCACTGCTGCCTGATCCCATCCCCAATGGAGGTAGATCGGTCTTGCTGCTCCTCAGCTGGGACACTGCACCCCGGCAGGCCCGCATGATTTTTGGTGCTAATGAAGTGCTATGGGGGCTCTTCTTGGAGGCCATCCTCCTCGGGCTCTTGCTTCCCTGCCACTTCCCCAGCCCCTCTTCGGAATCCGGGAACCTCCCGCTTGTTCTCCCGGACCTTTTCCGGTACACCTCCACCTCTGGAGGGCTACATCGGGACCTCCCATTGGGACCTGGGAGCCTCTCACCGGCAGTCCTGGAATCTTTACTGCTCATCTTCTTCTCTGGAGGCCTCGTTCGGTTGTTTTATTCCATATTTGTGGATTGCTCCCCTGGAATCTCCCTCAGGGCTTTGCTCCTGCAGGCCTTACTATTTTAGCACTTTTTTGGGGTCACTCTTCTACGATTCCCCACTGATTCAGCGCTTTTTTTGCTCCCGTGCTAAAAATGCATGCTGTTCCTCACAAGTTAACAGATGTAAATGGCTGCGCATGTGTGGATGGGATCTCACTTTGGCAAACCAACATGCATTGTGAAGAATCATAAAATATCACATCAGACATATATAATGTTCCATATTTTGGTTTCTTATTCTCAAGGATTTTGTCTGTGTTTATTTTCCAGACATTATCATTGAAATGAAGGTTAAATAGAGAGAAAATTACTAGTTGAAAATTGTTTGTAAATACATGACTAACTTTTCTGGGGTTTTTTTTCTTATCTTCTCGCCCATCTTTTTCCTAAACCTGCTATGTCTGATGAACATCTCTAATCGTGAAATTGAGGTTTTAATTAGGGTCTTAGTCTCAAAGAATCATGCAATGTGGAAACATTCCCTTTGGCCCAACTTGCTTACGCAGATTAAAAAGCACTGCCTACATCAGTCCCTAAACTAGCCTATTTTTAGCTCATGTCCCTCTGAACATTCCCAATCCATGTATCTATTCAAATATTTCTTGAATATTTGAACAGTACCAGCCTTAACCTCCTCCTCCAACCACTTGTTTTATATATCCACCATCCTCTGTGGGGGATAAAATTTACCCCTCGCATCCCTATTAACTCTCTCCCCCTCATCTTAAGCCTATGTCATCTGGTTCTCGATTTCCCCTACTCTAGGCAAAAGACTCTGTACATTTACCTGATCTATTCCTCTCATAATTTTGTATACCTCTATGAGATCACCCCTCATCCTGCTCTGCTCCAAGAAATAAAACTCTAACCTACATAACCTCTCTTGGTAGCTAAGGTCTGTGAGTCCTTGCACCATTCTCATAAATTTTCTCTGCACCCTGTCCACCTTGACAACATCTTTGCTTAAGCATGGTGACCATAACTGAATGCAAACCTCCAAATGTTGCCTTACCAATGTTTTCTACACTGCAATATAACCTCCCAACTTTATACACAATACTTCGACCGATGGCCCATTTGCCAAAAGTGTTTTTCACTATCTTATTGAGCTTTAATTCCACATTCCAGGAACTATGTAACTATAGTATATTCATTGATCCCTCTGCTCTACGAATGCTCCATATCCTTACTATTCACTGTGTAGGTCTTATCCATGTTAGATTTCCCAAAATGTACCCCACCACATTTATCTGTATTAAATTCTATCAACCATTCTTTTGACCACCTGCCCAACCGATCAGGTCTCCAAAGGCTCATCCATTTGCCCTTCCCGATCTCCCAAGACTAGATCAAGTTCTGCCTTCTCCCATGTGGGACTCTCTACATATTTCCAGAGGAATCTTTCCTGACTGCATTTGACAAATTCTACCTTGCTTTAACCTTTCACAATATGACTTTCCCATTGAATATTTGGAAAGTTAAAATCCATAACCATGACAACCTTATTTGACCTACAGCTGGCAGCAACTTCTTGGTATATTTGTTCCTCTAATATCTGTTGTCTATTTGGCGACCTGTAGTATACTGCCAACAAGGTGATCTTGCCTTTTTGTACCTCAGCTCCACCAGATAGCCTCACTGACCCATCTGCAACATTACCTCCAATCACTGCCATGACATTCACTTAACCAATAAATGCAACATCCCCTTCTTTTTTTTTGTTACCTTCAACTCTGTCCTTCCTGAAGCACTTATATGCTGGAACATTAAAGTTTCAGCCTTGTTTCTCTCTTCACCAAGATTCCATAATGGCCATAACATCCCAGTCACACTTGTTTATCCATACTCTTAAGTTCATCTGCCTTACCTGACAAGCCTTGAGCATTAAAATCTTTGGCTTGGCTTCGCGGATGAAGATTTATGGAGGGGGTAAATGTCCACGTCAGCTGCAGGCTCGTTGGTGGCTGACAAGTCCGATGCGGGACAGGCAGACACGGTTGCAGCGGTTGCAGGGGAAAATTGGTTGGTTGGGGTTGGGTGTTGGATTTTTCCTCCTTTGCCTTTTGTCAGTGAGGTGGGTTCTGCGGTCTTCTTCAAAGGAGGTTGCTGCCTGCCAAACTGTGAGGCGCCAAGATTAAAATAGGCACAATTTAAACCAACAGTCCTTCCTCGCTCCCTGCCTTTCCCCTGCCCACTAATTTTTCTCTCATCGTCCTCCATATCAACTTCTAACCTGTCACCTGCCTCTGTCCTTCTTAGGATGCTACCCCCTGCCAATCTAGTTTAAACCTAGCCGTGTAACACTAGTGAACCTGCCTGCCAGGATGTTGGTCCCTCTCTGGTTCAAGTGCAACCCATTCCACTTCAACAGGTTACGTCTCCTCAAGAAGAGATCCAAAAATTTATGAGATAATTTTTGAGGTTTATTGTTTTGAGAGCTATAAGCAGAATAACTCTGCAAGAAAAATGAACTGAAATGAAAAGACAATGAAAGATAGATTTTTATTGTCAATTGCCATAAAACTGAAACTACACAAGTCACAATATCTTATCAACCATGATGTCTGAATAATCTTGTGCTTCCGTAAATAAGTTTTACAGAACACCAGCTCTTGTCTTAAATGTTGTTTTGTAAAATTCCACAAAATATCCTTTTGGCAATAGGTTGAACACATACTCTGCTCCTGATGGTGGATCTTATAGAATTAATTCCTTTTTGTTGTGCCCATTTAAAAATCTGTCCAGTATACTTGTCCAAAACTACTCCAACCACACCTCTTATGACTAAAGTGCATGGAGGAGAGACATTGAAAACTTGGCTGAATGGTGCACCAACAGCAACCTTGCACTCGATGTCTCCAAAACTAAGGAGCTGATTGTTGACTTGTTGACTTCAGGAAGGAAGAGCCAGAGGTGTACGATCCAGTGATCATTGGGGGATCAGAGGTGGAGAGGGTGAGCAAATTTAAGTTCTTGGAAGAGACTATCTCGGAGCATCTTTCCTCGATCTAAAACACCAATGGCATCATGAAGAAAGCACATCAGTGCTTCAACTTCCTCAGGAGTTTATGGAGGTTTGGTATGACACCAGAAACACAGGCAAATTTCTGTAGAGGTGTGGTGAAAACTGTGCTGGCTGGCTACATCATGGTCTGGTATGAGGATACCAATACTGCTGAGCATAAAGCCCTTCAAAAGGTAGTGGACATAGCCCAAGACATCACAGGCAAAACCCTCCCCATTATTATCTATAGAGAACACTTACATCTGAGAGCAACAGCAATCAACAAAGACCCTCACCACCCACCACACACTCTGTTCTCACTGCTACCATCAGGAAAGAGGTCCAGGTTCCACAAGACTCGCACCATCAGGTTCAAGAACAGGTGATACCCCTCCACCATCAGACTCCTCAAAAACCAACTCAATCATGGTCTCATTCAGGATTCTTACTTGTGCACTTTATTGATTTTGTTTTGATTCTCTCTGTTGCAGAGTCAGTTTGTTTACATTTGTTATCTATTTACATTTCTTTATTTGTTTACATGTATACACTGTGCACAGTTTTTGCACTACCAAAAAGTGGTGATTCTGCCTCACCTGCAAAAAAAAAGGGTTGTATGTGATGTCATGTATGTACTCTGACAACAAATCTGAATCTGAAAATGACTACGTTTGACATAATTTGATGGAATGTTAAAATTAAAGGCAATGGATATTCAGGAGAAAAATACGCCTCAAAGGTGGGATCATAACTCACACAAATGAAGATAATTGTAATAGTTATGGTAAGATCTTCACTGTCCTACATCATGGTGGTAGTCCCTCAGGGTCGTCTCTTAACCCAATAATCTTCAGCTACACACAAAGAGGAGCTGGATGAACTCAGCAGGTTGGGCACGGTGCATGGAGAGAAATTGGCAATTAAGGTTTCAATCAGGATGCTCTTTTGAGATTTGGGTGGGAGGAGGAAGAATCAAGCATAAATGGGGATGGAGAAAGGGGCTGAGGAGGAGAAAAGAGGTTATTGGATGTTTCATCAACAACCTTCCTTCCATAACAAGGTCAAACGTCAGACTGATGATAGCACAGTGTTATATACAGAAGAAGCTTGGGACTATTTTATGCTGGAGCATGACTGTAAGAACCGCATCAACTTGAGTGGTGATCATGCACAGTGGACAGTGTATTAATACATGACCAGTACTGATATAAGTAAAGTTTTGTGCTTCTAAACTTACAAGTTTTTCTTACTGTTTATTAAGACCTCCAATGGTACAACCGAGGACATAACATGGTGGCAGCGGTGGGATTGACAGAAACCCACACCATAGAGAGAAAAAAATTCCTATAAACTAAAATAAACACCGAGAGAAGGAAACAAAGAAAAAGCACCATTACCTGACTACCAGTGCTGGAGAACAAAATGGCCACAGTAGAAGCAACAGCAGGATCATTTCACCCAGTCAGGGACGGGGAAGCCGACGACATCATAGAGGCTTTAAAAAAGTTCAGGCAGGTGCAACCTGGCATTCTAAAGTCTCCTCAAGGGAATCACACCAGAGGAAAAGGTTAGTTACATCCTTCTTTGGACAGGGAATGAGGACTAGACCTGTTTAATAGCTGGAAGCTGGCTGAAGAGGAAGAAAATAACCCAGAAAGGAGTTTTGAAAAATTTTCATCTCATCTGGAACCGAAATCCAACCATAGAATAAAGCGATTCGAGTTCCAGGGATTAAAACAAGAGTCTGATGAGTCGGTGGATAATTTTCTCACAAGGCTAAAGAACATTGCTGCAAAATGCAAGTTCAAAGAAATAGAGGAGAGAATAATAGACCAACTAATCTCGGGAAGCGCTCATCCTGAAGTGCAGAGAGTTCTTATAGGAAAAGACAGCTTGAAACTAGCAGATGCCATAAACGCAGCTAGGGCCTTCGAGGCCACTAGGAGGCAAATGCCATTCCTCTCTGTGCAGGCCAACACACAGCACAGAGATAGAAGGGTCGATGCCAGAAAGCACACGCAGAGAAAGTCGCAGACATCTGAAAACTGCAGGAGGAGCGGCAGAATAGACCCCTTCGATGACCGCAAGAAATGTCCCGCATAGGCATCAAAGTTCAGGACCTGTGGGAAGGTCAATCACTGGGAAAAGATGTGTAGGTCTGACACAAAAAGTGAAACCAAGAATACAGAAGGAAAGTACGCCACGTCAAGGGAAGTAACAAGAGTGACTCCAATTCACTGACGCTTGGCATCGAAACAATACTCCTTCATGAAATGTCCAAGAAAGGGAAGGGAGAAAAAAATGAATTACACACCACGATCCAAGTTAAAAGAAAGATCAGAAACAAACCAACAACATTCAACTTGAAAATAAAGTTGGATACAGGATCACAAAGCAATGTCCTCCCACTTAGAATGTACCGCCAGATGATCTCAAAGCACAAAGAATGGGTACCCGGAGGAAGGCAGACTAGAAACTGTAAGTGTCACGCTCACAGCCTATGGTGGCCCCATAATTAAACAAGGAAAAGTCCAAATAAAAGACAGATTTAAAGGAAAGAGCATTATATGCATATTCTTTGTGGTTGACGACGACAGACCAGCAATCCTAGGCCTGAATAGTTGTCAGAAATTACAACTAATCTTTGTAAACAATGAGATCAGGGAGAAGAAAATATCGAAGAGGATCAATAGTGACACCCCGCTTGAGCAACGTCCTCCAATCACAAATAAGGCCAAACTCATGAACATGTACCTTGAATGCTTTGATGACACAGTTGGGTGCTTTGGGAATTTTGAATACCACATTACTATTGACCCATAATACAAACCAATAGTCCATGCTCCACGGAAGGTGCCAATAGAGCTGAAACAAAGGCTAAAGCAGGAGCTGGAAGAAATGGAAGAAAAATGAGTCATAGCGAAAGTAATAGAGCCAATTGACTGGGTAAATTCTATAGTAGTAAAAGAAAAACCGAATGGCCACCTAAGAATATGTCTGGACCCCAAAGACTTAAACCAAGCAATAAAAATAAGGCACTATCAAATACCAATGCTGGAGGACATCACTTCTGAACTAGTGGGATCCAAAATTTTCAGTAAGCTAGAGGCCAAGAATGGATATTGGAATGTGAAACTGGATGAAGAAACAACACTGCTAACAAATTTCAACACTCCATTCAGCCAGTACATGTTCCTGCGCCTACTTTTTGGCCTAAAGATGAGCCAAAACATCTTCCAGCAAAAGATAGATGAGACCCACAGGGGATGCAAGGGCGCTGTCGGCATCACAGATGACATCCAGATCTTTGGCAAAGATGGGGAAACCCATGATCTCCACCTACATGAGGCCATGGAGAGAATAAGAGGGGCCGGCATCAAACTAAATGCAGACAAATGCATCATTAGGGTGGAGGAGAGCCAGTTCTTCGGAATGGTGTACACACCTGAAGGGATCAGGCCAAGCCATTGCTGAAATGGAACACCCAAAGGTCATAAAGGAACTAAGAAGCTTCCGTCGGCCTGGTCCAATGTATGAGTTCCTTCACCCCACACATGTCAGACCACACAGCCAACCTCAGAGAGTTGCTGAAAGAGGATGTGGAGTTTCAGTGGTCTCCATCGCATCAGCAAGATTTTGACAAGCTGAAAGAAGTGGTCTGCAGACCTGTCACATTACAAGTGGACACTTCCATCAGAGGCCTCAGGGCTGCATTGGTGCAGGAAAGAAAACCGATATCCTTTGCCTCAAAAGCCCTGACAACAGCAGAGACCCGATATGCCAGTATCGAAAGGGAGCTGTTGGCAGTCATATATGGATGCAAAAAAATTCCACAAATTCCTCTATAGGAGACAGTTTGTGGTAAAGAGTGATCATCGCCCACTGGAACACATCCAGAAAAAGACCAAAGCAAGGCACCTGCCAGACTACAGAGGCTACTCCTCCGGCTCCAATGTTACGATTTTACCTTGAAGTATCGGCCAGGGAAGGAAATGGTGCTTGCTGATGCTTTGTCACATCTTTCCCCAAATGAAAAATACAAAATGAAAGACATGGAAATCAAGATACATCACCTCATCAGGGTTGTACTGACAATAACCACACCAACAGTGCGAGTATAAGACAACTTTAATAAACTAATATGTACACTAAGAGGTCTTGTCTCTCTGCAGGATGAACCTGGAAGGCTAGACTGTAGCTATGGACTGCTTTATATACAAGGTCACTGGGATGACCCCTGGTGACCTAGTGGTGTAATTACATATCACCACATGGGTCTTTCTTTGGCTTGGCTTCGCGGACGAAGATTTATGGAGGGGGTAAAAAGTCCACGTCAGCTGCAGGCTCGTTTGTGGCTGACAAGTCCGATGCGGGACAGGCAGACACGATTGCAGCGGTTGCAAGGGAAAATTGGTTGGTTGGGGTTGGGTGTTGGGTTTTTCCTCCTTTGCCTTTTGTCAGTGAGGTGGGCTCTGCGGTCTTCTTCAAAGGAGGTTGCTGCCCGCCAAACTGTGAGGCGCCAAGATGCACGGTTTGAGGCGTTATCAGCCCACTGGCGGTGGTCATTGTGGCAGGCACCAAGAGATTTCTTTAGGCAGTCCTTGTACCTTTTCTTTGGTGCACCTCTGTCACGGTGGCCAGTGGAGAGCTTGCCATATAACAGGATCTTGGGAAGGCGATGGTCCTCCAACAATAACAAATTAAACCGGATTAAATAAGAAACCGTAAAGGATGAGGAGCTGCAGCTGCCTTCCCAACAGGTGATACAGGGATGGCCAGAAAGGATAAAACGGGTGCAGCCTACAATACGTCAGTATTGATCTGTCAGGGACAACATATCCATGGAGAATGGGGCACTGCTGGCAAGGTCTCAGCTGATAATACCAGACAATGATAAAATAAATTCTCCAGAAATTCCACCAAGGCCACGTGGGAATTGAGAAATGCAAAGTCTGCAGTTTATTGGATAGTCATGTATAAGGACATTGAAAACATGGTGACTTCATGTTCAGCATGCCAGAAATACACAACAAAAGAAAAAGATGATTCCTTTGGAAATACCTGCCAGGCCATGGCACACAGTGGGAGCAGATCTGTTCACAGAAAGCCAAGAATGGTATCTGATTGTGTCCTGCTACTACTTCAAATTCCTCTTCATCAGGAAAGAGAAGGACTTGAAAGCATCAACCATCATTGCTGCAGGGATACCCAAACAAAAGATATGTGAGAATGGGACCCAATTCACATTGCATGAATTCAGAGAAATGGCTGCAGAACATGGGTTCACCATCACTACATCATCACCACATTACCCCAAAGGCCGTGGATTCATTGAGAGGCATGTAGAGACAATTAAACACACTCTCACAAAGTGTCAAGAGACAAAGGAAGATCCCTACCTCACCCTTCTGTCACTGCGAGCCACACCCTGAGGGCTGACATGAAATCCCTGGCAGAGCTTCTGAATGGCAGAAAGTACAAGACAACCCTGCCAAGCAAAATCCATCCACCAGTTGACCAAGAGGAAACGAGAAGAAAGTTGACAAACATACAAGAGGAAAGTCGTCAACATTATAATAAACATGCACAAACACAACCAGAACTTTTCAGAGGGCAGCATGTGCATGTTCAAGAGCCAGTGATTAAAAACCTGGGGTCCAGCAAAGATTGTTAGAGAAGCTGAGATGCCAAGGTCATGCATCATTGAGACAGGATCTGGCAGGCAGCTGAGACGAAACAGGATCCACATTCACCTAACACCAGATCTGACACGGAAAGCACCAGCTCCTAAAAATCCAACAAATTGTGAAGGAATGTGAATAGAAACCCCAACCAACAACACCATAATGACTGAACAGCAGGCAACAGAAGAAATGAGACAAACAGCACCACCACCCACAAGCATACTAACACCACCGAACCAAACAGACACAAAAAGGTCTTCGAGGTGGAGAAGCAACATCCCACCACCAGTGCGATTCCACTGAGAAGAATATAGAATTACAATTGTATAACTAGAATAATTAATTCTTAATGGCAAGTGCAGGTAAAGAAGCAGTAACAATTTATTTTAAAGAAATTTAAAATCTTAATAAATCTTAATTTTTAATGCATTTTTAAAGAAGGAGGGATGTTATATACAGAGGGAACTTGGGACTATTTTATGTTGGAGCATGAACACTGCAAGACTGTAAGAGCCACATTACACTTGATGGTGAGCATGCTCGGTGGACAGTGTTACAGTGTATTAATACATGACCTGTATTGAGGTAAGTAAAGTTTTGTGCTTCTAAACTTACAAACTTTTCTTTATGTTTATTAAGACCTCTGATGGTACAACCGAGGACATAACATACAATATTCAATTCCATTCACATTTCTGCTAGTCTAGCTTTTTGTTAGGTCATCGAGGAGGCCTTTCATCTCATCATCTATGGCAGCACACAGTAATCTTATAAATCACATTCTTTCCCTTTAACCTATTCTCTCTCAAATGCCTATCAGTTCCTTTCTGATTCTTTATTGCCCACCTAATTTGGAATGACCAATTAACTACCAAAGAGCACATCTTTGGCAATGTAGGAGGAAATCAGAGCACCTGCAGAAAATCCAAATTGTTACAGACTTCATACAGACAGAACAATCTAACCCTCCACAATCACAGGTCAGGAGCATAATGTTATACCCTCCATTTGTGTGGATGGGTAGTTTCCAACAACAACTGAGAAGCTCGACCTCAAACAGAATAAATGATCCCAATTTATTGCTACGCTGTTCATCACCTTTAATTCTAATTTCCTCTGCTACCAGTGCATTGAATCTTATCTACAAAAAGCACTGCACAGACTCACCTAGGCTACTTAGAATACAAAGTTCCAGGAAGGGACTTCTACCAGAACGAATGGTGAGTTGCCTTCACTAAAAGTTCAAGAAATTGACCTGTGACCAACTTCACAGGGTCAATTAGGGATGGGCAATAAATGTTGACTTTGATGGTGGTGACCAAACCCAAAATGTCAACGAATAATAAAGTTGTAAATACATAAAATGTTCTACATTTTTAGCTGTGCTGTTTTTAAGGTGAGACATTTAATTAAGGTTGTGTGTAACCTCTCAAGTGCATATAAATGATCTCATTTAACAGTTTTGAGAAAGAACATGGGCATTCAGGTGTGCTGTCAGGTATGTAGTGTGAATAAAAGCTCCATTTCTGGAGGGAGAACAAATGCTTTTATTAGCTAATAACTAAGGGTAGGGTTCAACAGTGGTCTTCAGAAAGGTTCTGGATTTAGGTGGGAAACCAGGATTATATGTCGATAGATGGGGACGGAGCTGGGAGGTGGGGCCAGCCATCAGCACAACACACTACCAGTGAATCCAAGTTCACTGCATTCATCCCTTCCTGTAGTATTTAGGGTCTGTGAATGAAGACAGAGTACATGGGTTCAGAAACAAGTGGTAAAAAATATATGGTTATTTACATATTTACAGATTTAAGCAGTCCGGGGTGGGGGGGGGGGGGTCCGGAGATCCTAGTGGAGCAACTTAGGACTGGGTGGCCTTGAACTCCTTGGGACTCTTGGTCCCCTTGTGAGGGAGGAGAGGTGAACTGAGTCTCCGGCTCAACACTGGAGGGGAATGCACTTTCCTCTTGAACCCGATCCCCCGAGGCCTTGACTCAGGGTGGCGAGTATGAGCTCTGTGGCTCACCGGGCCCCTAAGGCAATGGACCTTCTGTTCTAGTGGGTGCCAGGTCCCTGATGAAGACAGTGTCCTCCTTACCATCCAAGTACTCTACATAAGCATGTGTGGGATTGGCGTGGAGCAGTTTCACCTTTCCGCAAGGGGGTTGGCCTTGCTTTTTCTCGTGTGCTTCCTGAGAAGGACTGGACCAGAAGTGGTGAGTCAGGTTGGGAGTGCAGTTCCTGTTGCCAACCTTCGTTCAAAATAAATAGGAGCTCATGAGGAGTAGCATTGGTCGTGGTACATAGTAGCGACTGGATGGAATGGAGCGCCATAGTGAGGACTTCCTGCCAGCATGAGTCTGGAAAGCCTTTGGACTTCAGGGCCAATGTGACAGCCTTCCAGACCGTAGCGTTCTCCTTTTCAACCTGCCCATTCCCCTGGGAGTTGTAGCTAGTAGTCCTGCTGGTCACGATACCCCTCACCAGCAGATACGGACGTAGCTTACAATCTGGGGACAGATTTGGGAAGAATAGATGGAGGGGGGAGATATTCAATGTGAAGAGGCTGCATGTGGGTTCTCTGTTCCGAACCCTTATGGGGGGAGGGGATCAAAATACTCCAAGATTACGCTTTTAAGGAGACTCAGGAATTCCAGACCCAACAACACTCGAGCACAGTTCATCAAGAATATATAAATGAAATTTACTGAATTCCCCCCTTCAAAAGATGGGTGTACTATACAATATTGTTGAATGTGCATAGAATGTGAATGAGATCCGGGAGTGGTGCAGGCCGTGGACTTCCCAGGGCTTCGCCTTGTGCGGCAAACCGTAGCCAGTCCTTTCTTGCCACAGCTGGAACGCACTGACTCTTTGGTCGGACAATGAGATTGGGGATGCTCGCTCTTTTTGCAGAAAAAGCACTCCCTGGGGCAGGAAGCCTCAGCTGTTAGGGCAGGGGTAGGGGGAGCAACAGGTCCTTGGAAAGTATCACCTGGGTGAATGAGCTCGCTGGTTTCGAGATCATCATTCTCTAGCTTGGCTTGTTTCAGCGATTTGCCCAGCTCGACAGGTCCTTCTTTCCTGACTCGAGTAGGCACTGCCTCATGTACCTCGAGTGGATCCCTGCAACTAGAGTGTCCCAGATCTGTTCTTCCTCACTGCTTTGTACGTGCCCTTCTTGGCAAGCATCCACAGATCCATCGATGGTCTCCTGGCTGCTGGTGACACAGAGTAAGTTGGTGCCTCACTAGGACCTCATTTTGTGACTTCAAAGCCTCGATGGCAGCGTCATATGTAGAGCAGACCCTGATGATCCTGCCCTCAAAATGAGTGCGGACCTCCTGAGTTAATCGGTGTGGAAAACTTCTCTGGTCGTGTTCAGATAGGCCTGGAAGCAGTCTACCCAGTATGTGAACTCCTCAGCCACATCGGGGGACAGAGGGTCTATCAGTAGCATACCTGGCTTGAGTAGCACTTCCATCATTAGGGAATTAGCTAACAAAAATGTAGCATGAATTAAAGCTCTCATGACTGGAGGGAGAACAAATGCTTTTAATAGATTATAACTAAAGGTAAGGTTCAACAGTAGTCTTCAGAAGCGTTCTGGGTTTAGGCAGGAAATCAGGGTTATATGTGGGCAGATGGAGGTGGAGCTGGGAGTCGGGGCCAGCCATCAGCTTAACACCCTACCAGTGAATCCTAATTCACTGCAAGATATTTATCTACCAATCAACATAACTAAAATTCATTATCTGATATTAATTACCTTACCATTTATTGGAACATCCTGTGTAAAAACTTATGGCTCCTTTTCAAAATCTGTCCTCTTCAAATGTACTTAATTGACTTATTGCCTTCATAGCGCTGTGGGAGGTTCTGCGGTTTGAAAGTTACTACATCAACACAAGTATAACATTTGAATAAGAGAATGTTTCTTCTCCTTTGCAATGCTGTTAATATTGGACAAATCGTGTGAAATATTTTTGTAATACCTTACCATCTAATATCTGCTCAGTAGAAAAATAAACCTGCTGTGTTTTTTTTTATGGTTGTTTATTGTTATACTGACTATTTTTAATTTTAAAAATCCAGATTATTAATTACGCAGTTACCACTGTGGGATTTGAATGTGCGTCACCGAGTGTAAAGTTGAGACGATTTAATTATTAGTCCAGCAATAATTGCCTCACTCCCATGAGCTCATCTAGTTGTTATTAGTTGAGAGTTCATTCCCTTTAACAATTAATTTTTGTCACTACCTTTGCGACTGTTATTTTGCTTAATAAGCAGCAACAATGAAGATCCAATAGACCCCACCCCCTTGGCATTGCTTCACTGAGCACCTTTGCTCTGTCTGCATCAGTGTCATGGATCTCCCAGTGGCCAACCACTTCAATTCCATGCCTCACTCCCATGCTCACATATCTGTCCATGGCCTCGTGTACTATCCCACTACCTGTAAATTGGAGGAACAAAACTTGACTTTTCATCTGGGCACTCTCCAACCAGATGGCATTAACATTGACTTCTCCAATTTCTGCTAGCCTCTGTCTATTCTCCACTCCTCCCCCACCCCCCCTCACTTTAAACCTATGTTGTCTGGTTCTTGATTCCCCTACTCTGGGTAAAAGACCCAATCTATTCCTCTCACGATTTTGTATATTTCTATGAGATCACCCCTCATCCTTCTGTGCTTCAACAAGTAAAGCTCTAGCCTGTCCGACCTCTCCTGGTAGTTCAGGTCTGTGAGTCCTTGCAGCATCTTCAAAAATCTTCTCTGCACCCTGCCCAGCTTGGCCACATCTTTGTCTTCTTTCCTCCAGCTCTCCACGCTCTTCCCTCTCCATTCACAGAGCCATTCCTCTTCCCCTTGCCTGTGATGCACCCTCCCTCCCCTATTCACTTATTACCTCCTGCCATTGGGACCATGCTTTTCCCACTGCCCCTCACCCATGCTGTTCTGGCAACTGTCTACATTTTCTCATTCCTTGAAGGGCTCAAGCCCAAAACATTGGTTATGTACAGTATATTTATCTTTCTTACATTGTTTGACCAGCTGAGTTTCTCCAGCATTGCGTTTTTACTTCAACCACGGTGTCTGCAGACTTTCAAGTTTTACTTCGACCCGACAATGGTATTGAGTTTGGGAAGATATTGCTTGAAGGAATACACGCATGTTTGTTTCTGATGACTACACCTGCAAAAGGTGCATCCAGTTACAGCTCCTGATAAAACTGAGTTAGGGAACTGGAGTTGGATGAACTTCAGATCTTAAGGGAGGCAGAGGTAGTGATAGACAGAAGTTTGAGGGAGGCAGTCACCCATAAAGGTCAGGAGACAGGTAACTGGGTGACTGTCAGGAGAGGGAAGGGGAAGAGGCAGAAAGAGCAGAGACTCCTGTGGCCATTCCCATCATCAATAGGAATTGTAGCAACTGGTCGCAGTGTGAAATGAAAAACGAGAGGATAATCAGACATAATCGAGTCAAAGTTCAGTAAAAGTTATTTACTCAAACAGTCACCTGCAGATTTTGAAAACCCCACATGTTCCAAATGATGCCATCACTTTGTGATGTCATGACGTCACTTGGAACCTCCTGGGGCAGTTCAATTAAGCCTCTAGTGAGCCATTACAGTACACTGGCTTGGATATTGTTGGTGGGGCGACCTACCAGGAACAAGTTGTAGTGGTCACGTCTCTTGGCACTGAGACTGCACCCTCAGCTCAGAAAGGAAGGAGGAAAAAGAGGAGAGCAGTAGTGATATGGGATTCCATAGATAAGGAGACAGATAAGAGGCCTGTTGCCTCCCTGGATTAAGTTCTCCCTATTTTCAGGAGGGAGGATGAGGAGCCAGACGTCGTGGTCCATGACATGGGAAGGAAAGGTGAGGAAGTCCTGCAAGGAGAGTTTAGGGGTTGGGTGCAAAGTTGAAGGACAAGACCTCCAGGGTTGTGATCTCAGGAGTGCAGCACATGCCATGTGCCAATGAGGCTAGAAATAGGAAGATAATGAAACTAAATACATGACTAAGGTGATGATGCAGGAAGGAGGGTTCCATTGTTCACATCTGTCCTTTGCCTGTTTCCATTTTCCTAAAGCCATGCCTTCAACCAGGGGACTCCTCCCCTACCTGCCTCCCCATTCTACCTCTCCCACCTTCATTTTTCATATCCTTTTACCTGTTGCCCTTTCCTCAGCTTCCCCTCTTCCTTTTTATGCTTGCTATCTCCCGTTCTCACCTCAATCTGCAAACATTTTCCAAATGTGGTAAAACACAGTTATACTGTGATTGGATGCTATCAACTGGGAAATGCCTCCCAAGACCGATCCTACCCATGGCACCTTGCATATCACCCTTTAACTTTTGCTCTGATATCAAGGAGGTGGAGGGTTGTTTGATAGTGTTCCTGTCTTTGGCTATTAAAAGCCTGATTGTTTCACTACTCAGCCTTTTGTGTATTATTGATGGTACATCAATTTTAATAGCTAAAATTTTTGAAAGGAGAATGGAACAGTTCTTAAAGCTAGAGAAACTTGACATTGACTCCTGGTCACCGGACACCCCGAACACCTTCGGGCTGTGGCTATGATGCTTCAAAAACCTCTTGGCAGCAGCCGCAGACACTATCACCATAGATGCAAGTTGGCTGAGATTGCTCCTCTCATGGGTCAGGCCCCAAGCTTTCCCCATGATAAGTAACACCAACTCATACCAGGCAGTGATGGAGATCCTCAAGGCCACGATCGCCCGAAGGTTAATGAGGTCTATGCCAGGCACCAGGAAAAAAAATGCCCTGACAAGTCTAGCACTGAGTTCTTGCGGGCCCTCTGGATCCTTTGTAGAGCCTGTAACTGTAAGCCTATGCCCAGAGTGCTGAGGACTTCATTAGAGATGCCTATGTTGCTGGGCTCTGCTCCGGTACATACACCAATGATTACTGGAGCAAAAGTACACAATTTGATGAGGGTGGTTGAGCTTATGGAGACACTGGAGGTGGCCCTCCAGAACTCTGATGACTACTCAGCCACTTAGCCGCTGCAGGCTGCAGGTGCCACCATCTTGGGATGGGGCATCATCCCAACCTGCGAATGACTGGCACCACACTGACCTCATACTCCATACTCTAATGTCCTGACCTCGGCCGCCATAGAGGGAAATCTCTCCAGTTGTTATTTGATGTTCAAATTGAAGTAAAATTTTGCTGCTTGCTCCTAGTTGCTATCGCTCCATCCCCTTCATATTCATGCATCTATCTAGATGCCTTTTAAATGTGACTATTGGATCCATTTGCACCACTCTACTCCTGGCATCCCATTCCAACCATCTCTCTCTGTATGTAATGTGGAACAGTTGAATAACCTATTGCAAGCCTGAGGAGGATGGGAGGAATGGTTAATTGAAGGGAATCTTATTGACTGAGAAAGCAACCAAAAGTATTCACGTTGACTTGACAGACAGCAGATTTGTCATTGGTTTGCATATTTAACTGAAGTCCCTCAACCATTTTTGATTGATGCTATATAAAATGTTACTGAATACAAATGCAAAGGGGGTGAGGGAACCTCTGATTTATGGAGATGAGCAAATTGTCTCTTGTAGCTTGGGTTCTGAGTATGGGCCAGTGCTTACAGGCATAGTGTGGATTGAGGCACTTGGATGAAGGATCATAGCATTGGATCCATGCATACTTCGGGCACAGTAGCTCCCCAGCCCCTGAGACTGCAGTCAAGTGGGTTTGAGAGATACCAAAGTGCCTCCAGCTCAAAGACACTGGCAGATGAGAGTTAATAGCTGATGTTATAATAAAACAGTTACAAAAAGAGATAGCTTACTGCCTGCCATACATTTCCTGAGAAAAAGGGAGCAAGTGTGACTGAGGATGAGAATGCTGCAGGCACTGCAAAGCAAAGTAATAATTAGACTGAGTTGACATGTCCCTGAATGAAAGACATTCTGTTAAACCAAAATTCAACACAGTATTTTGAACAATGGGACTATTTACTGCCTTTCAGTATTCAGGAGTCCTTGATCTGTTTGGATGTATAAGAAAAGCACTTCAAAGCAGTTTCAGGTCAACAACTGTGCAACCTTTGGAATCTTCCAGCAAGGTTGGCAATGAGATGATATCCATTGTTTCGTCCAAACAATACTGAGAGAGAAGATAAATCACCATGAGTTGTGAGGACAGCTCATTGTCTATCGGATTCTTGTTTATCAGATTGCTGGAAGAGTTGAATCAAGCACAAATTAAGTAGGAGGCATGAAAAGAAGACTGTGTAGTTGTGTGATGTGGTTCAAAAGCTCTGGGGTTCATATGACAGATTTCACAGTGATTGTAGACCTGCTAATGTCAATTGAGGGCTCTACAGTCAAGAAAAATGGTAAACAGTTATGTTGGATTTGGGACTTGGGAATCTTGAGATGATTTGGGAGGGAAAGTCAAACAAGATGCCTTTGTGCTTTCCAGAGGAAAGATCCAGGAAGTCCTAGTAGAAATCAGAATGCAAGACAAGTATAAAGGCAAGGAAAAAAAAGCAAGAATTGTTGAAAATTAATATCCATCAACATGCAATGTATGGAAACATAAGTGTAGATAAATCTTGAATAAGCAATAGGCTACTGGAGGAAGCAGGTCAGGCAGCATCCATAGGGAGAAATGGACAGTAAATGTTTTAGGTTGGAACCCTTTCTCGAGACTCATGGAGCATACAGTATAATTGTAATTACTGTAGTGGTTGATATGAGTTATTTATCTGCATTAAATTTTCGGTTAAATTCAAGTTTATTGTCACATTATACCTGTTACAGTGAGAAGAGTTCATTCAGCAAGCAGTCGAGAAAATCAACTCTAAGAAGCATATACAGTTACAATTAAAAGAGCAAGAGCACATCATAATATGTAGTATTACAGTGAAGAGGCCAATTAGTCCAGCATAAGATCACTGAGATGAAGTTTATTTCGGGCCCTGATGACTGCAGAGAGGAAGCTTCTACCTTTGAGACTGGTGGTGCATAATTTCACACTCTTGAACTTTCTCCCTGATGGAAGGAGTGAGGGAGAGCGTGTCTGGGGTGTGATTGGTCTTTCACTATGTCGATTGCTGTTCTGAGGGGAGGATGTTTGTATGATGTCATAGTTAGGAACATAATTATGCTGAAACAAATGCAAAACAAGATGCAATGCCAGATATGAACAAATCCCACCTGGCTATGTGATCCAATGAAAATGTTTTTATCTGGAGTGCTTTTTTCAAAGGGATTAAATGCATGTAATGAAGAGTTTAGTTGATGAAAAGGATAAAGCACTGAGAATTTGTAATTGGTCAATTTTATAACTGTGGCCATATATATGTAAACAATTAATTATATGACTACATATTTGTAAACAATTAACGAAATAAGTGTTGTATTTATGATTTAAATTTGTGAATGGGAGACCCTATTTATAGTACATAACCATTGTAAATTTAATAACTGTATGTAAAATGTTTTATAGGTTTTAATTTCATTCTGGTACCAGACACTATTGTTAGTTGAAAGTGTGGTGCCTTCAAAAATGATGAGATATCTCTATAATTGTTATGGTAAGCAATAATACTAAAGAAAATACAGTCCTACTTTAAGTAGAATCGTATGATTTACTGCATTTAGTGCTTTTAATACAATATTTAAGTCTAGATGTTCTCCCACGCCAAGCCATAGGAGGATATTTAGCCCATCAGGTCTGGGTTTATTCTCAGAAAAATCAGCCCATTCATCCACTTACTTCTACTAGCATGCCCACTAATTCTTCACAGATTCATCTATCCCCACGCACATGCACACAACATAGGTCATTTACAAAAACCAATTAACCCTCCAATTGTCTTTGGGGTGTGGGTGGAAAATGGAGCACTCAGAGAAACCCATGCATTTGCAGGGAGAACCTGCAAACTTGGCACAGACAGCACCAGAGGTTACTATTGAGCCCAACTTGCTAGAAATGTGAGGCTGCAGATCAACCTGTTGGCCACTTTGCAATCTTAAGGTATCTGTTATCAATGCACAACACAAATACACCAGAGCTTGCTGGGAGCTACTCTTGGGTAGTGAATTCGATGAAGGTGGAGACCCGAAATGGAGATTACATCATAGCAGACCCAAAGTTGTCATGGACATACAGGTAGTCCCTGACTTACGACTGTGTTCCATTCTGACCGACCGATCATATCGCAAAATGGATGTAATTGGAAGTATGTTAGCATTGCATGTCGAAGTCATTACTTTGTTACTATCATTATCTACACACTTGCCAAACCTTCATAGATCACTGTATTTTTTCTTTGTCTTTTAAAATTGTGGAGACCATCTTCTTTGGTGAGCTTACCGAATTGCAGCAGAGAGACAGGTGTGAACGCACAGATGTTTTTTTTTTACCGGTTGTCTGCATAGATGGTCGCATAGGTTGTAAGTTGGGGACTACTTTGTATTTGAAAGAACTACAGCGTTACAGATGGGGTTAATAAAGATGTATTAAAATGGTCTTGGTGATTCTTCTCTGTAAGTAATCACTTCAGCTGCACAACTCACAGATGAATGTACAGAAGCGGACAGAGGGAGGCCATACATCACAGAAATAAGCCCTTAGCCCACCATGTTCACACCAACCAAGGCACGCATCCATATCCTATTTACTTATTTTTGGCCAATAGCTCTCTTGGTGATGGTTGTGATAGTACAGATTCTATCACCAATGTGTATATGTACAGATGGTAGTGTAGGATGACTGTGATTGGCTGAGAGTGTAGCCACACCTTCTGGCAGGTCTTAAAGGGTTGCTCCTAGCCAGACCAGGTCATTCTGGACTGGTCGACCTACTTGTGATATGCTCCAGTCTTTTAGTTAATAAAAGCCTTGGTTTGGATCAACAAGTCTTTGGTTCTTTCAACGCGCATCACAATGATCAATACTTCTTCATAGATGTTATGAGTGATGCCTCCACCATCTCCTGAGGCAATGCATTCCAGATTCCATCTACACTCTGAGTGAAAAAAATCCCCCTCAAATCTTGTTTATAACTTACTACCTCACACTTTAAACCAGGGGTGTCAAACTCAAATTCACGGAGGGCCAAAATTAAAAACTTGGACTAAGTCGAGGGCCGAACTAAATATTTATTGAAAATTTTCAACAACATCTGCATGTTTTCTCTTCTTTCAACATATGTAATGTTAAACTTTAGGATATAACTTTAGGAGGATAATGTTACAGGTCAGGAGTAGGAAGCTCAAGTTCACCCTTTGCTTGACCTGAGGGAAACATATTTGGTCCCTGTGGAGATGTAGTCAGCATTCACAGGCTGTGTCCATTTTGGCCTGCATCAGGACTCAGCATTTCTTGCTCACTCCTCAGGCTCTAGACCTCTATTCACCCTCGACCCACCATCCGTCTACCTGACCAGTCCTTTACCCAACCTCTACACACCCCTCACTCCACTCGCTCTGCCTCTACCCACCCCATCCTATACACGCCCCTCTACTGCCTCTCCCCTCAACCTGTTCCTCCCTCTACCCGTCTCTCACCCTCTAATCACCCCTCCTCTACTCGCCCTGCCCCTCCCCTTTTACCTCTTCCCTATCCACCCCTCCTTCTACTCATCCCTCCCTCTAACTGCCCCTCGCACCACCATAACTTCCCCTGCCCATTACTCCTCACCTACATCCTCTGCCCACCCCTGCTTACCCACCCACTCAGGCCCAGCGCGCTGCCGATCAGCCTTTGCAGACAGCCACCATCTCTCTCTTCACGTGCAGGGCCGAACCAGCCGTCCCTGGGGTCCGCGCGGGTGCAAGTGCTGAAGGCCGTGGCGACTGGGAGAAGTGCGCTCGCGCTGTGGAAGGGCCGTCCGGTGACAGTCGTGTGGGGCTCGCGCTGCCCGAGGGCCGTGCACAGCCTGCCATGCCCGTCGCGCCGACAGGCAATCACAGGCGCTCGCCAATCCGCCGCACCACTCGACAGGTGGGAGAAGTGACTGGTTGTGCGGGGTCCCTTCCAACCGGCTTGCCGGCTGATGACATCGACAGACTTCTCGTGTTACAATTTCTCGTGTTACAATAGGGAAGGATGTGCAATGAAGGGGGAGGATGGTGGGGGTGACATTACCAAAAAACAGCATCGGCTTTCGCTGCAGGGCAGGCCACCTCTAATACATTTTTGAAATGATCTTGCGGGCCAAATATAATTATATTGGCCGGCGGGCCAGAGTTTGACATGTGTGCTTTACACCTTTGCCCTCTTCTTAGACATTCCATCATGGGAAAAAGATTTTTCCACCTACCCTATCTATTTCCCTCATAATTTTGTATTTCTCCATCAGGTTATGCTTAAGGCCCTCCACTCCAGGGAATACAGACCCAGTCTTTCTGATCTCTACTTAAGTTAAAGTTCAAGTTTATTGTCAAAAATGCTGTGAGGGGTTGTTTTGTGAGCACACTAGTAAACTTCTCATACATAGTGTCACAAGACACCATTCAAAAGGGTAGAGTTGTGGAGGCAGAGCAATTGACAACATAATTTAACTATTTTTGGGCTGATTCAAGATAACTGAAATGCTTTAATATATGTTTTTTGACATAAATCATTCAGGACGATAACAGGCTCTTCCAGGCCTCCAAATACACCAATTAACCTACAATCCCACTATGTTTCTGAAACATGGGAGGAAACTGGAGCACTTTGAGGGAACCCACGAAGACACAGGTAGAACGTACAAACTCCTTATAGACAGCGCCAGATTCGAACCCTGGTTGCTGGCACCGTAATAGTGTGGTGCGAACTGTGAAGCTAACCGTGCTGCACGATCTAGGCAAAATCCTGCTGAATTTCCACTGCACTCACTCTAGTGCAAGCACATGCCTCCTACGTTGAAGAAATTATGAAACCAGAAATGCAAAGAAGGCCTGGAAGATGACTAAAGGCAGCCAAGATAAGGCAGGAACAATGCGTCTACAAAGACTTGTCATTGTTAAGGGTTGGGGAGAAGGTTGGGTGGTGCTCCTGAAGGCCCATTTCCATCCATGATAAAAGGCAAATGTAGATGCTCGGAACTTATAATAAAATCAGAAAATGCTGGAAACATTGGACATTAAGCAACAAATGAGTAAAGAGAAACAGGATTAACGCTTTAGGTTGAATACCTTTTGCTTCAGCTGAGACATTATCTGCTCTTCTTTACATCAACCTGCTGAGAGTTTTCGACATTTTCAGATTTTGTGCAATTAAATTACCAGCCGACCTCCAGTAATTAAAGAATATATTAAAAGAGACAAAGATAGAAGCCTGAATCAGAGTATTTTGTCAGCAAGAGGAAGTGGAGGGAATATATAAAAGAGGTTGATGAACACACAGTCCACGTCTCTCAAACGACGAAAGGAACTGCTCATATCTGCTGACTGACCAAAGGAACTGCTCACATGAACCACCTGAGACTCTCATATTTACTAAACAATATTTATTCATTTATTTTTATACATGTATATTTGTCCTGCGTATGTATTGTTTGTGTGTTATGTCTAGCTGTGTGCCTGCGTGTTTTGCATTGAAGACTGGAGAATGGCGTTTCATTGGGTTGTACTTGTGCAATTGGATGATAATATCCTTGAATTTAAATTTGATATCAGTTACTTAACCCCGTGAAGTCTGATTTATATTTTTATGTTGATGTATCTCTGGCCTCCATTTGGTATTCTTGCCTCTTCCTGATAACTCTTTGTCCCGTTGATTATCAAATATACATTTATGTTGACCTTGAGAATATGTAAATCTCTACTTTGAATGTCCTTTAAGAAAGAGAGTTGCAAAGACTTGAGATCCTCTAAATGAAAAACGTGCTCCTCATCTTTCAATGGGCACAACTCCTTGTTTTTAAACAGTCACTCTTTTTTAAAATCTATTTTCCCCCAAGTACCCTTAGGATCTAATAGGCTTCAATCAAGTTCATTCTCACTCTTTTAAACTCTAGCAGATACAACCCTAACTTATCTCACCTTAGCAAAATTTTTTAAAAATTCAGCACAATTTGAACTATTGTTAAAGATATGGTACATTTAAAATATATCCCTTAAATTCAGCTTCAGGGGGGAAAAACGTCCTCTGCTACTGATAACATTTTTAAAAATTTCTCTGGTCTTCTAACCATTGTGCTATTGTTGTGTATGTTTAACATGATAGATTTGCAATATTGTGCAAGGAGTTTATGTGGCAAATGTTGAGTTTAATCATTGGTGTTTACTCATCAGGTAACTGCCTCCAGTGTCTCCCATGTGGCCTTGGAATTAGGTGGTCAGTGCCACATGTAGCCCTACTTGTCATCATGACCTCCAACAGTTTTGTAAATTTTAGTCTCCAAATATTGTTCATGGCATTCGCTACACACTTCTCTGCCCAGATTGCAGAGTCACTAAGACCTGAGCAAAATTTTAAAAGCATGTATTTCATGTTTTAGTGAAAGAATTTATTGAATATTAAGGTCACTGAGGGCCCAAAGATCCAAATGCTAACAGCTTGGCTGCAATTACTTAAATGTAAAAATTTCCACATCAAAACAAATCCAGGGAACTGCTTAATGACCTAAGAATATTGGCAAGGATGTAAGATCTAGGTCTCCAAATATTGTTCATGGCATTCTCTACATTACTTCGTTCACCAGATTGCTGGGAGAGATTCTCCTTACAGGGATTAAGCATCTAGGTTTCAATTTATCAGGATACTTTTCTGTAAATATTGATGCCTTTGTCTGAGAGTCTTGGATGGAGTTTCTCAACATTGCCATTTAACTGATAAGCAGATGAGGAAATTGCTGACATGGATTGTGCATTTGCCTCTGAATGAAAGGTGTTGGATTTGAAAATATTGATGGTGAAATTCACTCGAGACATCCCTGGTGAGAGGAAACCAGAATGCTGATTTTGAGTGTTGAGCCCTGGGTAAGTGGTAGTTAAAGGTTAGGGGAGAGCTGTGGGGTCAGTGGATTGGCCAGTGTTGTATCTGAAGAACATGAAAGACGAAAAATAATTTATTCAACAACTAGGCAATTTCTTGGAGATCTTCTCTGTGGAATCCAAGTTTAACCTTATCTTATCTTCTCTGAAGGGCAGTAAGTGATTAGAAAAACACAAACATTGCAGGTGCAGGAATCTGGAATAAACAAACTGAAGCTGGAGTGACCCAATGTGTCAGGTAGCATCCATGGATAGAAGCACTTCAGATCCATACACTTTCTGAAGAAAACACTGCTCAATCCAGCCATCCCCTTGACACCTCCCCATAATCCCCAACTGCCTTGTCCATGTTCAGACTCATGGAGCTACTCTTGTACCATTTCCACCTCTTCTCTGTAGTGCAACTCATGAGGTCAACAACTGTTGTGTCAACTGAAAACTTGAAGACACTGTTGGAGATAGATCTGGTGACACAGTCATAGGTCAGTAGCATGAGCAGGAGCAGACTGAGCACACAGCCCTGAAGTGCTCCAGTGCTCAGTGTGACAGTGCTCGATGTTCTGCTACCGACCCAGACAGACTGTGGTCTTTCTGTTAGGAAGTCCAGGATCCAGTTACGGAGAAGGGTGTTGCATCCAAGCTAGGATGGTTTCTTCACCCTCCTCTGGGAAATGGTCATATTAAGCGATGAGTTGAAGTCAATGAACAGCAGTCTGGCGTATGAGGCGATATTCTCCAAGTGGGTTAAGATGGAATGAGGTGACATGAAGGTTTCTTCTTTAGGCATATTGAAATTGGTCCAGCATCTCTGGGTGGTGTGCTTTGATGTATTCCATCATGCCACTCAAAGCAATTCATAATGGTGGAGGTCAGTACCACAGGGCAGTAGTCATTAAGGCCTGTTTTTGTCACCCTCTTGGGTACTGAGATGATTTGCTGACTTGAACCCTGTAGGAATGATAGATTGCTGCAGCGAGGTGTTGATGATGTCCGTGAAGACTCTGTCAATTGGACTACGCAGTCCTTCAGTACCCGACCAGGTATATTGTCCGATTCCACTGCCTTGTGTGGGTTCACCTTGGATAGGGTTCTCCTCACCCTGGCTGCAGCTGTGCAGGGGACACCAGGGGCACACAGAGCTTTCTTTAACATCATTCTATTTTTCTCATCAAACCGTGCATAGAAGATATTCGTCTGCCTGGAAGGGAGATGTTATTCTCCTTAACTCGGGAGAGTTCAGTCCTGGCTGATCTTAGTGTCATCCTATACCCTGTCCTGAAGGCAGCATCATGTGCTCTGAGAAGGGCCCAGATCTTTCAAGTTAGCCCTGGCTGTGAAGCATTTGATCTCGGTGACATCTTCTATACATTTGCTGATGTAGACAAAGACTCATGTAATCCTCTAAGACCGTTGAAGGTGGACACCTTCGTGAAACAGTTCCAGTCCATGGTGTTCTGTGCTGTAATTAATCTGCTACCTTTGTGTTTTTGAGGATGAATGTCTTTTTAGTAGGATCAATCAATCCAGTATACAATTTTTTTTTTGTTAAAGGCAGGTCCTTTCAACATACTGACAAACCAAAGATGACTGTGATGATAACAAATATACTGGAAGCTACACATTTATTAAATCAGTAAAACCCCCTTTATCCAGCAACTATAGGGATTGATAGATGCTGAATAAGTGAATTTGCCGGTTGCTTGAGATTGTGTGTTGCGAGATTGGCAAACTAACCACCAGTATTAAACTTTGGTATTTTTTACTTATTGATTTTCCGAGATATTTTTTGACAGTTGCTTGAGGCTGCCAGTTACTTGAATTCCTGATCATGAGGATTTTTGTGTATATTTACATGTTTTGACATAAACAGTAAGTACAGTCTAAGGAAGTGGCTGGCTGCAGCCTTGGACAAGAATAATAAATAATCCTGACCGATGGAGACAGAACAGCACTTTTAATCAATTGAAATCATTTACTGCTTTGTTGATCTGCAATAAATGTGACTGCCGGTGTGAAAACTGCCCTGATAAAACATTATCCCAATACAGAAAAATAAATTCTTAAAAAAGCGATGACACTTTTTTTTGTTTTGATAAGTTATTCTTGTGAAGAATGGATTTCCTTCAGATCCTATTGAAAACATAAGAAATAATGTCAATTAATATCATACTACTTTGCCAATTAATGTTAGATAAAAACATATATATATATATTCAGAATTGCCTTGTTTGCTGTAATTAAGCTGATTTGACTAGTTGTACCAAATTTCTGGCCCATACTTGTGGAAGTCCTAAAAGACACACAAGATTTAGAGCAGTAAATTAATGCCAATGGAAAATGAAGCCTTTTCCATGCAATTATGGAAGGAACATTATATTAAATAGTTGGAAACAGAACATAAGTTTTTGACATAAAGTCAAGAGGATTATTTCCTGTTGCAAAATTGAAGGCACACTAACATTTATGATAGATTTAAGAGAGCATGCACTTCATATTTTAGTGCGAGAATTTATTGGGGAATAGGTAAATGGGGCCTCAAAAAAAAAAGCTTGTTATTGGGTTCGACACAAACTTGAAAACCTGAAAAAATACTCCACACTAAAACAAATCCAGTAACTTAAAAAGATTGGTAATGGTGAAAGAAACTCAGAATGGAAGATGACAGACCAAATCCAAAGATCAGACAGGATACACCAAGACCATCCTTTTTTCTACCAAAACTGAGGCAAAGGTAGGTGCTGCAGTCTTGGAGATAAGGATCTCGTCTTGAAGGTGTAGCAGATATGTGATTAATGGGATAGACCTTATTTGAGCATCTGCCTTCTACTGCAATCCCCTGTTCTGGATGAGAAGGATTGATCTCACTGGCCATTCATACTCTGATCCTATTTTTCTGTTTGTCTGATCCCCAGAAGAACTGTTTTATTGTCCTTGTTCACCTGGAACCATAAGGGGAAGGATGCAAATTTTCATTGAGAACATCATGCACTGTGTGGTAGGGAGACATTCTGTTTTCAGTGAAGTCATCAAGGGCACTTCCTTTAGTTATCCAGATGAGGATTTCTCATGATCTTTTTAATTCCACTTGCTAGTGAAATAGCTTTCAATGGAAACTGATGCAGAAATATCTTCTGAAATAGAAGTAGGAACTCAAAACACACACACACACACACACACACACACACACCCACTCTCTCTCTCTCTCTCTCTCTCTCTCTCTCTCTCTCTCTCTCTCTCGTTTAGTGGACTAATATAAGTGTCCCTCTGAGTAGTTGGATTGTGCACAATGTGCACATTGAACTTATTCAGACTTTCAGGGTTATATCCTGGAGCCCATATTGCTTTCGGCTGCCAAATTCCCTCTCAATCATGTTTCATGTAACCTAATGTGCTTCATTATATTTGTACTCACGTGGGGTCTGTGGACTTCATGAAGTGGCAATATCCCTCTCTTCAGATTGGAGCCATGATCCCCAAGGAACCATCCATTCATCCTGTCACCCCTGGCAATTTAACTGACTTAAAGTGAATGAATCATGAGTTAAGCTACGGAAGAAAATTGCCATTTACTTGCATGATCTCATTGCAGAACAGCTTGAGTATTGACAGAGTACTATCCCCTTGATTTATACGTGGAAGAGATTTTGCCTTGGGGTCCTGATTTTCACAGGAATTCAGACTTCTAGCTGACAACTTTGAGTACACAAGATGATCCAGTTATAGTAGCCTTCTCTTCAGCTGTAATTGAGGAATAGGCAGGTCTCCCTTTTCTGTGAGGTGTACACTAGCTAGTTTAGTAATGTAATTCCACACACTGGACTGAATCTGGTACAGTTATATCAATCGGATATGTGAATGTAAGATAGCCTTTGCTTATATGTTAGAGGTGGTATCTGATGACTTGAAGGCTGCCATTTACATTGGTGCTTAGCTGGACCCAAATATTTTGATATTTGAATGCTTGTTCAGGAGATCTTTTAAACAGGATGTGTAATAATATCACTCACACAGGATGCTGGACTGGGTACGTTATTTTTAAAGATTTTGACATTTCACCTTTGTGTTGCTAGCTCACCTTTGTGGTGCTGTGAATAATACTAAATTGTTGATTTGCTTCCTTAAGTCACAATCAGGTACCAGCAGTACCAGAAATGTTACCCCAGTGGTAACACTTCTGAGCAAGGTGACAATGAGTTTAAGCCCCACATCTGATGCTTGAATACATTATCTGGACTGGAACTTGTCGTCTATACTTACTTAAATACAATTTTTCTTGAATTTACATATTTTGTCAAGTTTTCAGAACTCAATTTTATAAAAATTCATCCCTGGTTCTGTGAAATCTAATACCCTCATAGTAATTGATTAGGTTTTAGCAGAATGACCGTGTTTA